>NC_134489.1:46177915-46260415 GCF_040206685.1 Ascaphus truei | reverse complement strand
AATAACACTAAACATGTCTAAACCCATATGTAGGGCACTGTAATAAACCCTCCTTATAGCATAGAACTACAAATATAGTTCACATGAACAGGGGAGAGGAGCAGTGGAAATAATTCAGTGACCCAAACATAAACCTACAATATGATCACATACAGGAGACTGGTCATGCACTTAGTAAAAAATTGAATACCAGTTCATTAACTGATTAATGCTACAGTGGCATATGTGTGAACCAGAGTAAAGAGTATACTCAGCTCCTGACGGTGCATAGATGGTCTGAGTTCAGTGTAGCTTAGTGTCCTGGACGGGATCACCCCAGCCGGAGTGAATCACCAACACATAGAGAAAGTCCAATCCAAAAGTATAAAGTCCAAACGAGGCCAGCAGTCAGGGCCAGTAACAAATAAATACAACAACGCGTTTCGCCCCCACGGGCTTCTTCTTAGGAACTCTGCTGCTCTGCTCACGCGCCTCTCCACTGCACACGATCAGGACACGATCAATACTTTATTCATACAATTTTACAATCAATTTTATTCATATTCTAAAAGAGCATTTTATGAGTAATACTCATGCACCAAATACGAATAAAAGAGTATGAATAAAATTGATTGTAAAATTGTATGAATAAAGTATTGATCGTGTCCTGATCGTGTGCAGTGGAGAGGCGTGTGAGCAGAGCAGCAGAGTTCCTGTGTTTGGTGCATGAGTATTACTCATAAAATGCTCTTTTATTCATGTTTGTGAGTTTTTAAATTGTTGGACTTTTTTTGTATATTAAATGATATTATTTTACATATTGAACTAGGATCAGGCGCTCTCTTTTTTTCGTTTTTATAGATCTACTGGGAGGTCGTTGGTTCCACGTAGAAGGCTGCCAGTATCCTGCAATGAGGGCTAATCTTGATTTGAGTATACATTTTTTTATTCATCCATTTATGTTTTTTTATCCACATTGATTTTTTCTAACATTTTTTTATCACAGCCATTTTTTGATCTATGGTTTCATAGACACAAGCATTTTTTTTGTTTAGGATATTTAAATTTATTTATATGTAACACCTTTCCCACCCCTCCCCCCCAATCGTAGATAGGGACCATGTGGGGAAATCTACACTTATGTTACCGGGTGTGGTGCGTTACCTGATAGGCTCACAGAAGGCCTGAACCTCCGCCACTGGGAGCCTGGGGTTACCTGATCATTCGTACACAGCGCCTCCACCTGTAAGGGTTCCCACCTGAGTGGGATGGTCCTCTTACAGGATCAGCAATAATAAAACACACACACAGTGTATGCTGACAACTGGTTTACTATTACTACTAATAACTTTGGTACCCTGTACCACACAGAATAATGCATATAAACACATACATAGCAGTGCACCGCGTGCACACATCAATATTGGGGAAATATCAAAGTACTGGGGTGCTGGACAGCAACTCCTTGATGTCCCTTTATGTCCAAACCCACTCAATGTGTTGGAGATAGCGCTATCCCTTTAAGTGTTAGTGCACTACTAAAGGTACCTGCCCGGGGCTCCAGCCCACGGGGCCGCAAGATAACTGGATTGGATCCGCCTGATCCGACGAGACGTCCTCCTACGCGTGGGGTGAATTCCGGCGTGGATAATATCGCCACGGCTCCGCACCGTCTGTACCTTGACGGGGATCCGTCTGCAGCCGACAGGCCGCAGTCACTGCTTGGCGTGGTTTCCGTGAAGATAGTGTATATATATATATATATATATATATATATATATATATATATATATATATATATATATATATATATATATATATATATATACACAGTATATATATATATATATATATATATATATATATATATATATATATGACTGAGTCTCTGGTAAGATAGTCTTTATATATAGAGGGGTTTGAGCCCAGACCCAGGAATCAGGCTGCGCGCCACAGAGTGTATCTTTAGAGCAACCAAATAGCTAAAGGGGCAGATCTCCTTCCCTAAGGCCTGTCCCTGAAGCAACCACAAACTGGGGGCAAGGGTAACTGTATCTGGGGCCTATGGGGTTAACTGGCCTAGTGCAAGGGGCTACTGCTCCCCTGCACCCTTACTCACCCAGCTCCCTACTCCAACTGACACACGCAGAGCCCGCGAAATGTATCCATTCCCTTCTCCCGGGAATCCTTGAGCCTTATTGGCTGTTCTGGGGCACCTGGTGTATGTCTCCCTTAGCCTCATGGGAATTGTAGTCCCGTGGAGGCTAGTATTGTATTGGGGCAGCGTGCGCAATCCCACTGCGCATATGCGATTTTGTAATGGCCGCCGCAGCTCCCGAGCATCATCTGCGCATGCGCGATCACTGTGCAGACACAATGGCGGCCCCCGCTAGCCGGGTGCGCCGGAGAGCCTCCCTGGCGTCGGAGCGCTCCCTGCTTCGGCCCCCACCTTTGCAAACAGCCGGCGGGTCCTTCGCTGGCTCCAGCGGCACCGTGACCGCATTGCCAGCAAGGAGGGGGGGTCTCTGGAAGCCCAAGGGGACCGGGGCTACACATATGTTTGTTCATCATTTTTCATGTTTTTAGAGATATCTCTTTGCTATTGAAATAGAATATAGTTTATCATAATTTCAAATTTCTATGTTAAATTTACAAGTGTATATAGATCCCAACAGGCGCAGTCTTTATGTTTGTGTGTGTGTGTGTGTATATGTATATGTGTGTGTGTATATATATATATATATATATATATATATATATATATATATATATATATGTGCAGTGGTTGACAAATCACGAAAAAATCTACTCGCCACACAAAAAAATCTACTCGCCACCTAGTATCAAACGTGTGCTGCTTGGGCCAATATTTACTCGCCCGGGGGTTAAATCCACTTGCCCGGGGCGAGCAAATGTATAGGTTTGTCGAACACTGTATATGTGTATATATGCAGTGTTCGACAAACCTATACATTTGCTCACCCCGGGCGAGTGGATTTAACATCGTGGCGAGCTCCTATTGGCCCAAGCAGCACACGTGTGGTACCAGGTGACGAGTAGAATTTTTTGTTCGGCGAGTAGATTTTTTGGTGATTTGTATGTATAATCACTCCTGCCGAAGCCACATCCTTACCTGGGGCGAAACGTGTAGAGTGGGAGGATCTCCAGGACGTAGAGCGGCAGCTGGTACACACGCTGACAGTCTCCAGCCTCAGGAAACCTAACGGACGAACGTGACGTCACAGCCGCGACGAGCCAGGAAGATGATCACCTCCGCAAGCACGCTGAGGAGCACAAGTGTTTTCAGAGTTCCAGAGGCGGTGAGACTAACATCAGTGTGATCCACCTGTTGTTTAAGTCTGTTTGCTTGGCTTTTTAGCACTATTGTAAGTGCGTTTTTTATATATGACATAAAGGAATTTTTTATACTCACTAATCTGCACTATGAAGTTCCTTTCTCTCCACATATACCTCTCTCGACACTAATATATGTCCGCATACCCGCTGAGAGTGACACCAAGGAGATCTACACCTGCCAATAGTGTTTGTACCACCACATGTGCACTGCTCAGATACCTCCTGCTTCTTGTAAGTAGGCTGGGTATAGGGCCAAGTTTGCATAACCTTTTCATGGTTCCTTATACATCTACACTTAGATTGTGTGCCTTGTGTTCCTGTCTTTTTCCCCCACGTGCTCCCCCTGGATTATTAGAACTCATTCCCGCTTTCCGGAACCAGTGAAGACAGGACCCAGCAGAGGGTTTGAGCTGTGAATTTAGACCGTATCTATTTATATTTTTAATATTCACGGGTGATTTTGCACCTTTTATTGTTTGCACTCAATATTTAGTGTTGATTATTATATTTATTGTCACTATTAGCAGTTAGCGCCTGAATAATCACATATATATATATATATATATATATATATATATATATATATTACACACACACACATCTGAGTACTGCGCTCTGTAATAAAGATTCAGCGTGGTGCATGAATTAAAGATGCTACAGAGAAATAAGCACGCTCACACTAAATTAAAAAAAAGTAATAATTTATTGCGGAAATATGGCCTGCTCTATGCGACTGCCTGTGCGAATACCTTTGTATCCACTCTAGTACTGATGTCAGAAGCAAGGGTATGTTGGACAGAGGGGGAGGTGACTTGACACCGCCTGATAATAGCCTTTTTAAAGCAAGATCTCCTTATTGTCTAAACATTCGGCCCTCTCTCTGTCATGTCCTTTCCAGGATGGGAATTATCCACACTGTCGTCTTACACTGGTGCATCTGCAAACATCTGTCCCCATACAGCTGCCCACAAAGAGGAGCCGTCAGGGAGAGTTATGTACCCATCCACACCCCCGCTCTCTTCTCCCATTGTCTCTCCAACCAAATCAAATGCAAATGAAAGGACTTTCTCCCTTATATGCAGTCAGATCCCTCCCCCACCCCCCACCGAGTTATCTAGGGCTATTGTCAGGCAGGCATTGCAACAGATTAGCTGTGGGGTTTGACTACATTGTTTAAATCTGAAAGGGGATAAATGAGAAGCAGGGAGGGGTACAGTTTGTATGTAAGGGCTGCCCCCCCACCCTCCTCCAACTGGGCATTTTATAACCAAGGTGATTGTAACGCCTATTCTTTTTATCCACCCTGAAGTGTTTTCGCTCTGTATACAGGTTTCTCAGGGGCTCTTCATATGGAAATGATGACTGTTATGCTTTCAAGGAAGGAGGGGGCACAACATTCTCTTTCAGCTCCTGGAAGCAGAGTGTGACTGAAGTGCTGAGAAAGTGAAATAAATCGAGGCAAAAGAGACACAACTCAGCTTTATAATCAATCCAAACAAGCTTTGTAGGGTAGAGATCTGTTAGTGAATGCAGACGGCTCCCTCTGCTGGTCAGAGTTAGGGTTTATTTCAGGGATAGCAATTATTTTTGCTGGAGGGCAACTTCACGAGCTATCTCTCTATCTCTCTATCTCTCTATCTCTCTATCTCTCTCTCTCTCTCTCTCTCTCTCTCTCTCTCTCTCTCTCTCTCTCTCTCTCTCTCTCTCTCTCTCTCTCTCTCTCTCTCTCTCTCTCTCTCTCTCTCTCTCTCTCTCTCTCTCTCTCTCTCTCTCTCTCTCTCTCTCTCTCGACCCGGCGTTGCCCGGGAGTACAATTTCCCGCTCCCCCCTCTCTCCACTCCCCCTGTCTGTTTCTCCGCTCCCCCCTCTCTGTTTGTGTTCTCCCCCCCCCCTGCGCAGCTCCGATCCCCCCCCCTTCCGTTGTTCTACACAAACAGGGTCCCCCACACACACACACACTGTCGTCCTTCCCACCACACACACATTCAAACACACTGCCCCCCCCCCCCCCACACACACACACTGTCCGAGGAGCGGCGGGTGGGAGTGACCGAAGGGTGGGGGGTTGGTGGTGGGGGAGAGCTGAGGCCTGCGCCGAGGAGCGGCGTGACCGGAGGGTGGGGGGTTGGTGGTGGGGGAGAGCTGAGGCCTGCGCCGAGCGGCGTGACTGGAGGGAGGGGGGTTGGTGGTGGGGGAGAGCTGAGGCCTGCGCCGAGGAGAGGAGCGGCGTGACCGGAGGGAGGGGGGTTTGTGGTGGGGGAGAGCTGAGGCCTGCGCCGAGGAGCGGCGTGACCGGAGGGTGGGGGGGGGGGGGGAGAGCTGAGGCCTGCGGCGTAACCGGGGGGAGGGGGGTTAGTGGTGGGGGAAAGCTGAGGCCTGCGCCGAGGAGCGGCGGAGGTGTGTGGTGGGTGAGGAGTGTGGGTTCGCCAAGTTGTTCTCCTTAAGTTCCAACTGCAAGTGAGATGGTCCTTGCAATGTGAGGGGGGGGGGGTGGAGTGTGCGCCGTGGCCAAGGACACAGGGGGAACACAGGGCCAATCACACAGGGGGAAGATATACACACACAAACATTATTTGAGACTTATAGATATAGCATTGCAGGCCATGCTGTTAATGGAGATCACCACCAGGTTCTCCCCACATGCTTCACTCATCAACAACCTCCCCCTATATAAATGTTCTCACCTGCATTTCTTCCCCTCTCCCTTCGTTGCTCAATCTCTCTATCTCCCCCTCTCTCCCCCGTGCGCTCTCTCCCCCCACCCGCTCTCTCCCCGCCTGTTCTCTCTGCCCCGCCACCCGCTCTCTCTTCCCCCGCCCGCTCTCTCTCCCCCCGCTGTCTCTCTCCCCTCCGCTGTCTCTCCCCCTCCACGCTCTCTTCTCGCACGCTCTCTTTCTCGCACGCTCTTTTTCTCGCACGCTCTCTCTCTCGCCCGCGCACGCTCTCTCTTGAGGGTGGTAGGGGGCCGTGCGGAGAAGGGTCACCCCAGACGCAGGCCAGAAACTTTGGAGCAGCTCACTCATGAACTGTGCTCCCTGGTCAGTCCGGATCTCACTAGGGAAACCTACCCTAGTAAAAATATTTATGAATGCCTTGGCCACCGTCCAGGTGTCAATGTGGGAAAGAGCCACCGCCTTCAGGCACCTGGTTGCAACGTCCACAACGGTTAAAATATACACTGGCGACACACTTTATTCGAGCTTGGCTAGTGCCACGAATTCGGGTATACCCGGGTGTATTGAGGTTTGTGACTGTTTTCTGCCCGAGTACATTGAGTTATTTTCCAAGCAGGGATTGAAGCATTTTATTCCCGCTGGCTGCAATACTGCACAGTATATATATATAAACTGCATTACAATTCATGAATTTATGCCATCTGGTAGACACGCGAAGCATTGCAGCCTATTAAATCCTAATCATTATCATTTAACAGATCAGCCGCCCATCAGCCAGGCATGAACCCAGGCTGGGAAGGCAAATGCAACGGGGCTTGTCAGAGGTTAGGAGTGGCGCATTCCAGGTATCTGCCAGGTACATACCGGGTATTTGCTCGAATAAAGTGTGTCGGTGCAGTACCTTTTTCTTGACCCACTGGGAATCATAAGGGGCCTGATGTCTACCACCACTCCCTGAAAGGGAGCTTCAGGGGGGCCTTCGCCCTATCGCCTTGCCGCATTTGGCAGTCCATGGTCTGTCTGGATCTGCCGGGGCTTTTTCCTGGTATAAGAGTCCGCAGGATCCCCTCAGAACCTGGCTCAGAGTAATGTTCAGCAACATGCTTCCTCATTCCCTCCAAGCTCGAGTCCATCCGTACGGCATCCCAGAAAGCCTGACTACTCTGCCCCTGGTCACACAGTCGGGGATATCAGTCACAATCAAGGCGGGCTCCGCTCATCTACCTGGTCAACCTCCGGAACGTACATGACTGGAGGCTCCAAGATCTGGGGAGTGATGGGTTCAGAGTTGGGGCCCTGAAAAAAAGCTGATGCTGGGTCAGGATCCTGGCGACTCTGGCTCCGAGTCACTGCAGCTACAGCTCCGTCTTCGTCCTCCTCGTAGCTGCATGAGAGCCAACCCAGTTCATTGCCCAACAGTACAGCAGCATCTAAGCCAGGCAAAATGCTGACATTGCGAATGCTTTGGCCCGCGTCCTAGTCCAGGAATATGCGGGCTACTTGGAGATATTTGCTGCCCCCATCCGCCAGGGTCACCTTCATCCCATGCTGGTGCTCTGGCCCACCGGTTAGACTGGTGCTCTAGCCGGGACATGAACTCGAGGTGTGTGTCCTGGAAATCTTATGTTCAGAGCTCTGAACTGGGTCCGGTAGGTCTCCGGGGTAATGGCATAACATGCCAGGAGAACCTCCTTCACAACCGGGTAGTCCTTTGCATCCTCCCAGTCCATCTCACGGTGTGCCACGGGTGCTTTACCATGCAGCTGAGGGACCACGTAATTGACCCAGTCCTCCTCAGGTAAGTCGTGCATGTCACAATAATTTTCAAAGGACTGCAGATACCCATTGATGTCATCCATGTCCTCACAGAACGTGGCGAAGCTGCCATATGAGAATCAAGGTGCCCGACTGACCCGGGACCCCCAACTTCCAAAGGACGATCGGGACATTGATCGGATAGGTGCCCGAGCAGCCAGGAGCTGGAGTATGGCGACTCGCTCAGCAGCGGTGGCCACCCTTCCCAGGCCTTCAAGCGCATGCCGGATGTCTGCCGGCATACCCACCTCTGCTGCGGGTAGCTCCGCAGGAGCTTCTTCCGTCTCATTGCTGAAGTTGGCGGGTGATTCCCATAGTCCGGAAGAGCCCGGAACCACCTCGGGTTTTGCTAGCGCCTCAGCTCTAGTCACTGAGCACTGCGCCTCAAAGGCTACCAGGTTGGCGACAAACTGCTTCTTGTTGCGGTTCCCGGTAGGTACTCCTCACACTGGAGTGTGATCCGGTTCTTGGTACAGGACCAATACTTGGCCGAACACCTTGTAGTCTTGTCTGTATGTTGATTAAGCTACAGGGATTGGTAAGGGGGGGGTGTCAGAGTACCGGAGTAATTGTAACTCTTGAGATCTGTGGTCTTCAAAATTGAGGCCTTATTCAGAACAGATATCCCACCACTGCCACCAGAAAATAGCCACGGGAGACCAGGAATAACACACCAGGGATCAACTCGCTCAACAGAACTACAGAGTTAATAAAAGTGAATCTATTGGAATATAATACCCACAACTGTTCACATAAGACATACACTCCTAACTGGGGAACACCCTACATACCTAGGTGCAGGGACCTCTGTAAGGAGATTTTCCCCTTTCAATTCCTGTGCAATGTCTCACAGGAACTGGGCTTTAGGCCTGGAACCGACACTGGAACTGACACTGGAACTCTAACAAAGACTAAGATTAAGATTATAGTAGGCGCGTCTTTTGAAAAATCTGGTGCAAGGTCACTCTGCATCGCGCCTGCGCACTATGGCTGGCACATATCAGCTGCTGCACTTTGTTCTCGCAGCTTGCGAAATCGCACGCACCATCACGCACACTACCGTATAAATACAGCCTAATTTCCAAGACTGAAACTAAAACAGGGGGCTTCCTCCCAACCTTTTACACCCCATGGCACAACATACAGTAGATACATAAAGGGAGGGTTAAGGCCAGGTGCCTTCAATATTACTTAGCTCCCTGATTGACGGGTTAAAATGCAACATGCAAAGAGTTACATAAAAAGAGTAACATGGAAAAGGTCACAGGCAACTTGAAACATTTCCAACTGAACACTACCCGATATTTAAAATTTAACCTTTAATAGTCAATCCTTAAAACATATATTACCAATTTGTAAATGTGATAACGTGTAAAAATAAATTAAATAAATAACTAGTGCAACTAGGCAGTCTCTGATGTTGAAATGTCTGAGTATATTCACAAAGCTGGAAGATGGGAGACTGCTAGATTGCAAACAGCCGGAGTGAGCAAAAAAGCCCACTACTTCATTGATCAGCCTAATGGATAATATCATGAGGGTTATTGGCATGGACACTTGAACAGGACCTTAACTAATATAGCAAGTCCCACCTGGCCACTGCCCTAATTTTTATATAGATGGCTAATCTAATGAATGGCTGACTAGTACTGTATTAAAACAACCCCATGAAGGGGGCTGACATCATCAAACACGCGTCCAACGCGCGTTTCCCTCCTACTACGGAGCTTCCTCAGGGACAAAATTTGCATATGGGCTAGAGCGGACGCTATTTAAAGCATATAGTTACCATGGTAACATAATCAGCGTCCTGCTACTGCGCGTGCGCAGAAAAGCGCAGGCGCACCTACTGAAACAAACAGCATATCTGGCAAAACTTTAACACTGATTCTTATCATACTACCATTGGAGGCTCTGAAGATGTTACATATGTTTTTGGATGCGCGTAGAAGTCAGGGATCTACTTCCCTTCGGAGTCTTATCAGTCCCACGATTTCTGCGCATGCGCATATTGCCTTAGTTCACCAGAGTCTATCAGGGGACGCTTGCGCATTGCCGGTAGCTGGAAAAATAAATAAATAAATGAATAAAGGTTACAGCGCATGCGTGACCACTTAGTCAGAATCGCACCGGCGCTAGTTAAATCCAATGCGCATGCGTTGACACTTAGGCAGTTTAGTATTGGCATGGATTGGACGTAATGCGCATGCGTGACCACTTTAAAATAATCGCTAGGTATTATTTTCCCGTGATATCGGCAATTAGATAGGGTCAGTACGCATGCGTGGCCACTTGGACAAGATCACCACAGTGCTAGATAGATCCAGTACGCATGCATTGTAACTTAAACAATTTTGTATGTGCACAGATTGGAAATAGTGCGCATGCGTGACCATTAAAGTGGTCACGCATGCGCATTACGTCCAATCCATGCCAATACTAAACTGCCTAAGTGTCAACGCATGCGCATTGGATTTAACTAGCGCCGGTGCGATTCTGACTAAGTGGTCACGCATGCGCTGTAACCTTTATTCATTTATTTATTTATTTTTCCAGCTACCGGCAATGCGCAAGCGTCCCCTGATAGACTCTGGTGAACTAAGGCAATATGCGCATGCGCAGAAATCGTGGGACTGATAAGACTCCGAAGGGAAGTAGATCCCTGACTTCTACGTGCATCCAAAAACATATGTAACATCTTCAGAGCCTCCAATGGTAGTATGATAAGAATCAGTGTTAAAGTTTTGCCAGATATGCTGTTTGTTTCAGTAGGTGCGCCTGCGCTTTTCTGCGCACGCGCAGTAGCGGGACGCTGATTATGTTACCATGGTAACTATATGCTTTAAATAGCGTCCGCGCTAGCCCATATGCAAATTTTGTCCCTGAGGAAGCTCCGTAGTAGGAGGGAAACGCGCGTTGGACGCGTGTTTGATGATGTCAGCCCCCTTCATGGGGTTGTTTTAATACAGTACTAGTCAGCCATTCATTAGATTAGCCATCTATATAAAAATTAGGGCAGTGGCCAGGTGGGACTTGCTATATTAGTTAAGGTCCTGTTCAAGTGTCCATGCCAATAACCCTCATGATGTTTATTATCCATTAGGCTGATCAATGAAGTAGTGGGCTTTTTTGCTCACTCCGGCTGTTTGCAATCTAGCAGTCTCCCATCTTCCAGCTTTGTGAATATACTCAGACATTTCAACATCAGAGACTGCCTAGTTGCACTAGTTATTTATTTATTTAATTTATTTTTACACGTTATCACATTTACAAATTGGTAATATATGTTTTAAGGATTGACTATTAAAGGTTAAATTTTAAATATCGGGTAGTGTGCATTTAAGTGAATTTCTTTTGGTGTACAAACCATTGTACCCCTCACTTTTTCTGATTCACTTCAGTTCACAGTTGCACCTATCTTTCATTATCAATCGAATTATTATTATTAAGTTTCTACACATTTAGTATGGTTTAGTTTGATCACACCCTTACTCCCCCGTTTTCTGTGTATTTCCAACTGAACACAGAATTAACCCCGGGTCCATGAAGAGCTGGAACCAGGCTACACAACACATAGATATGTACAGTGGTGTGATAAAGAAAGTACACCCTCTTTGAATTCTATGGTTTTACGTATCAGGGCATAATAACAGTCATCTGTTCCCTAGCAGGACTTAAAATTAGGTAAATACAACCTCAGATGAACAACACACGACATATTACACCGTGTCATGAATTATTTAACAAAAATAAAGGGAAAATGGAGAAGCTCACGTGATCGGCCTGTCGCACCAAGAAATCAGTTTAGAGTGATTTCTTGCGCAAAGCTCGCCCCCTCCCGCGCCCGCACGCCGCATGGACGCGAACACCGCCTTAAGGCCGTCTGTTCGCTCAGCTCGGTCTGCGGTACCTTGGCCGCAGCCTAAGAAAGCAGTCAGATACAATTGATTTACTTCTTTCTCTTCCCCATTTACACTGAATCACTTTTAGTTTCTTCCTCTGGGGTTATAATAAATGGATTAAAGTTCTGATATAAACCCCTTTGTTTCTATTCCAATCGCTGCACATACTTTCAAATTAAGTGGAGGTTGAGGAGATTTGTGATGTCAAATGGTTAGAAACAAAATGTTTAGCTTGTAAGTATCTAATTATTTGTTTTTATTTCCTAAAATCATTTGGTGTACCTCTGAAATTGTGCATCTCGAATTCTCTAATACGTGTTATTGAAAATTAGAATCATGTCTAGATTGGGAGATGTGTAAATCTGTATTTATATCTCAATGAGTATTTTTTTAAAAACATTATTATACTCTAGTTGATTTCAAATTAATTGCAGCTGGCAGACATTGATAAATAACCCCCTAAAATCTCTCCTGAAATCAGCATGGCACCACTGCTTTTGTACCAGTGCCTGCAGAGCAGTGTGTGTTTCACTGCAGTGGCTGCAGAGCAGTGTGTGTTTCACTGCAGTGCCTGCAGAGCAGTGTGTGTTTCACTGCAGTGGCTGCAGAGCAGTGTGTGTTTCACTGCAGTCGCTGCAGAGCAGTGTGTGTTTCACTGCAGTGGCTGCAGAGCAGTGTGTGTTTCACTGCAGTGGCTGCAGAGCAGTGTGTGTTTCACTGCAGTGGCTGCAGAGCAGGAGGAATAGTTTTTCTTTTGCTCAGTGGGTGTGTCAGACTTTGTAATGTTGGTGAGGTTCTTTAGGGTTATTGGTCCCATAAGAGCCACCCTGCCTAACCCTGTACTTAGTCTGGAATCAGACTCTTCCAGCTCTGTGCCACCCCACAGATGCTGAGCCTGATAAACTGCATCCCAATGACTAGCACATGAGTGTGTGTGTATTGAAGTGATAAAAGATGCCGGCACATATTTATACCATGACCCGATGCCTTCATTTACAGAACATCAGAACTGAAAAAGAACCAGGGCAAAAAATGTCAGCCTCTAAATAACAAAATACAAACTTTGGCGGGGGGGGGGGGGGGGTTAACAATACATATAAAACCCACCCAAATACATATTTAAAAAATCCCAATGCATCTAAAAAAATACCCCAAATGTATCTAAAAGACCCCAGTACATCTAAAAAAAAATAGCCCAATCCATTAACAAACTAAAACAATACATATAAAAAAACAACCCTCCCCAATACATATAAAAAATACCCCATCCCATATAAAAATACCCCCAAGCCTTCCAATACATATAAAAATACTAATCAAATAAAAGCTTTATTTGTACGAGTTCCTCTGTCCGTGGACTATTATGTTTCGTGTATACACCCCCCCAACACCCCCTCCCCCCCCCCCCCCCCCCAGTGTGTTAATATTATCAGGGCTGGGAAAATACTCTGAACTAGACAGTGCTAATCTACGTGAATGTAAGTAATAATACTAACACTAATAATAGTCAAGGATAATACTACACATAGCAATTATATTTCATATACTTGTATAAATCAGGTACTAATACATAGTAATAATAGTAATGGTGATATAAATACTGCGGGTCATTTGTAATAATAAGAGCCAGTCGCCCCCTCCTGTCTCCTTCCCTCTTTCTCCCAACTCCATTCTCCTCTCCTAGTCCCTTTGCTTTGTACCCTTAATTTCCCATTTCCTCCTGTAGGGCCCCTCTCCCCCCTCACCAACTTCTGTAGGGCCTACCTCCCCCCTCACCAACTCCTGTAGGGTCCCTACCTCCCCCCTCACCAACTCCTGTAGGGTCCCTACCTCCCCCCTCACCAACTCCTGTAGGGTCCCTACCTCCCCCCTCACCAACTCCTGTAGGGTCCCTACCTCCCACCTCACCAACTCCTGTAGGGCCTACCTCCCCCTCACCAACTCCTGTAGGGTCCCTACCTCCCCCCTCAACAACTCCTGTAGGGTCCCTACCTCCCCCCTCACCAACTCCTGTAGGGACCCTCCCTCCCCCCATCTCCTCCTGTAGGGCTCCTCTCACCCCTCACCTCCTCCTGCTCTTTTCTGGTAGGGCAGACTGTCTCCTCTCCCCACTCTCCTCCTCCAGCATAGACAGCCTCTT
This sequence comes from Ascaphus truei, assembly GCF_040206685.1. Classification (NCBI taxonomy): domain Eukaryota; kingdom Metazoa; phylum Chordata; class Amphibia; order Anura; family Ascaphidae; genus Ascaphus; species Ascaphus truei. The sequence continues at coordinate 46,246,547 of NC_134489.1, read as the reverse complement.
CCCGTCGCGATCTCCATAACTATGGCGACAGAGCTGCCTTGTGGCTTCCACCACCCACACACTGCTGTAGTCCGAGTCCCGCGTAGGGCACGTGGTAAGGAGGTGCGCACGGCTCTCGTGGGTCAACGTGCTACAAGCGTGCGCAGAACGCTTGGCTGGCGGCCATTTTTTTTCCAGACATTTATTTTTTATTTTTTCCTGACACAGCGGCCCGGGCCCCCTGACTCACCCCCAACCCCAGCAGACCCCCCTTATTGGCAGACCTGTGTGTGTGTTAAGCAAGTCAGCCAGCAACCTAGCTCCCAAATCTCAGCCATGTTTTGCACCAAGGGGTTCAACAGAGAGATTTTGGGATGGGTGAAGTGTTGGAATCTCACGATGACACATTCCTGTAAGCAGGGCTGTTATTCCAAGATGTTTCTATAAAGATTAGTCACTGACTCATAGGAGGGAATGAAGAAATTGACATCTTTACACGTAATAAGCCTAAATTGGGGCTGAAGGAGCGGCTCAGTGAGTGACTCTGGCACTGAGTTTGAAGCGGAACCTGGTTCAATTCCGAGTGTCGGCTCCTTGTGACCTTGGGCAAGTCACTTTATCTCCCTGTGCCTCAGGCACCAAAAACATAGATTGTAAGCTCTACGGGGCAGGGACCTGTGCCTGTAAAATGTCTCTGTAAAGCGCTACGTAAAACTTAGCAGCGCTATACAAGAACAAACTATTATTATTATTAAATCATCAATTCTGATTTCCCGCTGGATTTGAAAAGCAGTTAGCCCCGGATCGGGTGTAATAACCCACATCGCAGCTTAGTGAATCATGGGCAAACACAATTATTTTCTAAAGTCTCCAGGCTGCAAAACTGGGTCAAACCAAGTGCACCAGCTTTATCAAAGGAATAGAGTCCGGGTGAAAACAACGGTAATTCCTTTTATAAAATCTGTTTTTTTGCACTTGTTTTGCAACCAAGCAACTTTAGCAAATAACCCCCAAAATGCGCTAACATACCCCCCACAGTATGTGAGGGAAAGAAAGCCAACCTTATTGCCAAGGTTAACATTGTAACAATCTGGAGCATTGTCTGGTTTCTCTGGGTTTGTTGGTTTGGAGAGAGATAAATGTCACTTCTCTTATATTTGTCTCTACTGACTCATGGGTAAATAGGCAGAAGCTGCAGATTCCAACAGACGGAGAGGAATGCAAATATTTTTTATTTAGAAGGTGCCAACATGCTTCCCATAATACATACTGTATGTACATTAAAGCTAGTAACACAGGACAGAGACTATTGTATATTTTAGTTATACAACATCATTTAAATAGGATCTGTTTCTGGGTTTACAAGTCAAAGCTTTCAACATATTCTCAAGTTATATAATATTTGGTCTGTGTCTCATATTAAAAGGCAGTCACGTGTGTGTGTGTGTGTGTGTGTGTGTGTGTGTGTGTGTGTGTGTGTGTGTGTGTGTGTGTGTATGTGTATATATATATATATATATATATATATATCTGTTATACATTAGGCTTTGCTTTGCTATGCGTCTCAGTTTATAGGAATGAGCCTCCATCATATCTACAACAGTATTTTTTCTTTGGTCTGTTGCTGAGATTAAGGATGTGACTCGTTTAGAAGAAGGAGCCCCTATACAGTATATTCAATGTAGACTTCAGAACGTTCCCTTTTTGTGTGTTCATTTTTAGATGATTGTCTTCTTGATGGGTAAAAACAGAGCCTGTGTTTTTCCTCCCAATGGTTGAGGCCAAGAAGCCTCAACCAAGCATACATGTGCGGTGGGAGCAATGATATTACAAATGATGTGGCCTATTTACAGTACGAAGGGTCGCAAATGACTTTTTGGTGCAAAATTGCTGCACGAAAATCTCATTTTTAAATTGCGCTGGTGTGTGCCTATTTACTAACCAAAAGTTAAAAAAAAAAATGTTTGCCGGCTTACAAAAATGGCTTGCACTTGGCGTACAGATATTAATGGTATCGTATGTACTAAGAATAATGTTTCTGTGCAAAAAAAAAGTATAAAGTACATCTGTTAATAGTATCAGCACATAATCACGTTCGTATGCATCAAAAATGTATTTGATGCAGCATTATGGCTATTTTAAACTATTATGCTAATAATTGATATTTACTAGCACTAGTGATGAGCAAAAAAATACACACAATTCTATTTAATTTAAATTGTATCAATCGGGAATTCACCTGATTGCGTATCATATGTATACAGTAAATCCGTCATACAGATAATGCATTTTTTAGGAAGGTTTGTACGTTTTAGCAGAACATTTTTAAATATGATTATAGTACATAGGGCCCCCATGTCATGTCTCCTAAGAATAAGGTGAGTTACTGTAGGGATATACATGCCCTCGAGTCCCTGTCTAGCTACAGGGAGCAGCCACTGTATCTCTCTTCCTCAGTGAGAGAACTAAATGAGTAATTCATTCAAGTCAATGTGAATTTTGGAGCGATATGGCCCCAATCGGCATTATTACAGTTCAATAAATAACCCCCTAAAACCTAGATCCACAAAGGGGTGCATGCCTTTCCTCCTATTCAATTAAATGGGAGTAAAGGCGTGGTAAAATGTAGCACCCTTCTCTGGATCTGTGCCTTAGTGTCTAATTACTAATTAAACATTGGCATCTATGCTAGAGATGACATCCTCCAGGGACCAGTGTAATCGGTGAAATGTAGGAGTTTTGGACCCAAAAAGTGACATTTTAATGAGATTAAATAAATGACTGAGACATTTGATGCAAAAACTTAGCAAGACAGACTCCTATCAGTGCTCAGTCTGTGGGTCTCACTGATCTAGTCTGTCTATGCTGCCCTATATTCCTGAGTGCCGTTCCTAAGTAGTATCCCTTTGGGGTAACCCCTCACCTCCACAAATAAGCCTTATTGCCTTTTGCTCCACACATGAAGATCAGCAGGTAGCTGAAGCTCACTAATCATTTCAGCGCTGGAAGGGGCCCGTTCTGACATTGAAAGGGTTATAGTGGAATGACTGGTGCCCAATGGAGGTGTGAAGTCTGTGCCCCGTACACCATAAAGCGTGTCATTTTTTCTTATAATGCCCCCTTTCCTGTGGCTCGAACTCTCTGTCCAGCCTCAGGCGGAGTGTGTGCCAGATGAGAATCTTCTCCAGGATCATGCACCCCAAGAACCAGAAGGGAGCGTACTCCAGGGTCACCAGACCAAGGTAGTTGTAGTGGAAGTGGCTGTAATTCCAGGGGCAAGCACCAAAACATTGCAGGACACAACCAGAGCTGAGCTCGCATATGTACACCCACAGGGTGTAGAGGAGGCAGCGGGGGAGGGTGCCACAGCGATGCCGCAGTGCTAGGTACATGCGTTCAACCCCCAGCATTGCTGTGCCATAGATGAACAGTGCCCAGATGCTGGTCACACCCTGGAATCTGAAGTCCAAGGTAGCAGCGAAGTCCCAGACAGCGGTGAACAATACCTCGCACACGTAGCCGTGGATAGCGTAGATGTAACAGCGGGAGAGTAGACCTAGGGGTTCAGGTGATCCCATAATGAAGCACCTGCAGGAAAGGGAAGAAAGGCAGGAGGGGTAGTGAGGGGAGAGCAGACAAGTGACTGTTGCCCTCAGTGTTGGGGGAATGGAGGGCAGCAACACTCCGCCCAGTGTGAGGGCAGAGCAGGACAGTGACTGTCTCAAGCACTTTCCACCATATATTTCCTCCTCCCCATTATGGGCGGTATTTACTAAACAGTGCTAAGCTATAGGACAACTTGCAGTCAAAGGGTGTGCACTTTTATTTATTTTTTAATTTTTTTTGTAAACATTTTTTGTGTTTTGGTTTGATGGAATTTTGTTTTGGATTTGAAAAAACTCAAAATAAGCAGGAATTAAAAAAAATACATTGAACATTTTAACTGTATGTGCATAAGTGCATACATTTATAAACTTTTCGTTTGTGAACCCCAATGTTTGCCCAATTTATATTAAAAAAAAAAAACAGTAGAGCGAATTTGAGGATGAGCCTTTTTCAGGTTTTGCCACCTATTTTGCTTGGAATCAAAAAATGTTCTCCACAGTTCGACTTATGAATTGCGGCATTCGTTTGTATTTAGAAGTCGAACCCATGAACTTGCCCTTTTGGTAGGCTTTGACACTGCTTAGTAAACATGGGCACACATCTCTCTGTGTTTAGGTGTGGGTGTGGCATAGGAAGGCGTCCCCAAATCCCTCTAATCTGCGGTCAGCATTAAGTAAATATATCAAACCGGAATTTGCCAGGAAGGATGAGCAATCGCAGGAGCTGAGTTATTGTGCAGGAGGGAGGGGAGGTGTCTTCACTTTAAAAGGAACGTACTGCTCCAATCTCTAATTCTCACCTCACCTTCAGTAGGCATATGGGGGAATAGTTCCAGACTTACTGGAACAATTAAGGGACAGTACCATATATCAAAGCAATTTATCCATGGAATAGTTTTTTGGATTCAACAATTTAAAGTACATATTTTATTTATTTGCTTCTAAGTAAAAATGTGTATATTACTATTTTCTTTGTGTCCCCTTAATTGTAATGTTATCTGATTATTTTTTGTTAAACTCATTTTGGTACGATCCGTATTGGCTAAAAGGAACAGGCTGGGTGAACAATCTCCATGTGTATACAACAAGTTCTCAAAAAATACATTCGTTCAGCTTCACGTTGCATAACCAGCAACCAACCTCACACTGATGAGACCCAAAAGGTCGAAATGGCTGTCTGTGAGTAGGTTTACTGGCTGTGCACTTCTTTAACACAGGCTGTGCTGAAAAACTGTGTAATGCGGCAGACATAAGATTATAGGGGTCAATGTTAAAATGGATAAGAAGTAACGAGCGACACTGCATATCATTACCCAGAATCCCTGGCTGCAGTGGAAGCATTGTTTGCTAAGCGATAATGGGGAAAGACAGGGTTACAGACCTGTGAGACATGCAACTGCACCACAGGCGGTATTTTTATTTGCTGTACATTTACGATGGTGAAAACCTTCCAAATTGTTTGGTGTCCATGGAGACATTTAAATATCATCTAAAAATGCTTATAATTGTGTGGTAGTTAGAAATCAGCTACACTTATTTTATTAACACATGCCCCTGCCACTAGGTCACTGGTCCTTGGAGACTGACCCTTTAAGCCATTAAAACGCTGATTTGGTTATGGTGCAGTAATGCCACTCTATGCATTTTCAGCCCCACTTGCAGTGCTTTGGAGCCATATTTGTGTTTTTTTCTTTTGCTCACCCTATAAAAAGCTGGTAACATCGCTTCCCAGCTCTATCCTCCCTGCCCCCTTCAGTCTGTCATTTCGCGGCCCAACCCACTCGCCGGAGGCACAGTGAGGATTAATAACAAGGATCTGAGGCAGAAGCCAAATGGGCTCTCCTGCCAACTGACAACATTGTGCCAAGAATATCAAAGCCACACCTAAAATGCCCAGTGAGACCTACAAAGCAATACTCTGCATCTCGTATATCGTGATGTATAATGCACTGCATACTGATATATACTGCTATACACACTGATATACAACCGGTCCTCGCTTATCCGACGGAATGCGTCCCACAAACCGCCGTCGGATAACGGACCGTAGGAGTGCGGGTCCATGTTAATCTGCGTCGGATAAGCGGTTCCGACGACAGATAATGCGTCGAGGACTGCATTAACCAACGTAGGATAAGACGTTTGACGGAAAGTATACCGTTGGATACGGAGGACCACCTGATGTACACTGCACTCAGGGTTGCCATCTTCTATCAAATGATAACCGGGAGACTTTTTTTTTTTTTAAAGATTTTTATTTATATATTTAACACTCTTACCTTCTCCGGCGGCAGCAGCTCCCCCTGCAAGGGCCCGTCAAAATGGCTCCATGGCGTCATATTGCCATGACAATGTGACGCCTCATGGCGACGTCGGATAACGTCCCATTGTCATGGTAACACAACACCATTTGACGTCGTGGAGCATCTTGACGGGGCCCTGCAGGTGGAGATTACTTACTTATGCAGAATGTCACAGATTTTCCATTGCATCCAATAGCAGTGATCACAAAGAATATCCCAAGATATACCTACCACAACGCACCAGTAGGAGCCCTTGCTACTTGCTGATATGTACTGATATATAGTAGATCTCCTGACACGCAGGAAAAAGAAGAGCACTGCTCCAGAAAAAATGGGGAACTAAAGGGAAATTGCTAATAGTAGTCCTTTTACGAGTTTCACGCTCTAGGCGCTTTATCAAAGAGTGCTCCTTGATAAAGCGCCTAGTGTGTGAAAACGTGTAAGAGGACTACTATGTTTGTGACTGCAATGTTGCCTGTGGTTCATTGAATAAACCTATTTTTATTAGCGATTTCAGTTTTGTTCCCTGTTTTTTCTGGAGCAGTGCTCTCCTTTTTCCTGCGTGTCGGGAGATCTGCTATCCACCTTCGCCCACGGAGTCCGGATCCGGCAGCGGGTGCAGTGAGTACAAGCGGCGGTTGCCGCAAGTTTTTTCTATGTGCTGATGCTTCAGCTTAATGAGCTAGGAAGGTGCGTGTATCTGAGTTGGGGATGTTACAAGTTTGATCTGTGGAAGGAGAGGATTGGCCTGGCTGCATGGGGTCTTTACCGTGACCATGACCTGACAGGAGCATCCCCCTCTTGCATCCCTTCCCCTCCCTCCCTCAGCACTTTATTCCCTCATTGCATCTGTTTACGGGACTGTTTACATATACCAGAGGGACATATTCAATAACAAATACACTGAAAGACTTTATTTCTTCATTTACACTGCTACCCACCAGGACTCCTTTCATTTCCTTATTGAGATACATGGGTATATACCTTATCAGGATCTTCTTCAGCTATCGATCACTAGTACGGGACTCTTGGGTTTCGTTACTTCTCTATATACTGTACAGATATCTGTATACAGCATATATCAGTGTGTGTATATATATATATATGTATATATATACTGCATTGCATGATGATATATAGCATATTCAGCCCTTATCGATCCACTGATGGATGTAAGGCCCTCCAATTATCTTCCAGGTAAGACTCCCTTCTCCACGTTGCTCCATCCAAGACATTTTCTGATTTCGCCATCCTATCTTACTTTTTGTCATCGTCTTGGTCTTCTAATCTCTTGGAATCTCTTGTGATATGCCTGGCCCATTTTCATTTCTTCACCCTTTCATTCTTTTTCCGGTCTCTTTTGGTAATACCCAGCATACATCTCTCCATACTACTTTGCGTTGTCTGAAGCTTCTGAATTATTTTCACATTTAAGGTTCAAGTTTCACATCCATACGTGAGCACGGGTAGAATACACGGAAAAAAAAACTTTTTTCTTGAGGCACTGTGGAAGGTTCATTTGAAATAGTGAAAACAGGGAAGAAGGGGGGAGCAGGGGTCAGCAGTAAAACTTCATAAGACTCCTAATGGGAACCTACAAATGCTCACACCCTCAATAACATAAATGAGTGTGAAGCTTCAAAACCAGCAGTGGGGGGGTTAAGAATGAATAATAATATAATACTTACATGGCCATGTGTAAGTACAGGCTCATAAAGGGTTCTTGTCTTTCAAACCAGCAGTGGGGGGGTGGGGGTGACAAATAGATAACAATAGTATAATACTTACACGGCCATGTGTAAGTACAGGCTCATAAAGGGTTCTTTGTCAGATGTAGCCTCTTAATAGAGTCCTCTATTCATCCATATATTTCTGATAAGGTGTCTTCAGATAGCTGGATGACGTCACTGCCATGGGTCTCCACCAGACCCAGGCAAGAAATGGGAGTGAGTGTTCAAAATTAAAAATGACAATTTATTAGACTGACATCAAATGTCCACTCACATGTAGGGAAAGTCAGTGTCAGCAACCCAAGGGATCCAGCTCAACTCTTGCAAGCTCTAGTGCTTCGCCTCCGCGTCCGGTTTGAAGCAAGCTGCTCAGCTGGTAGAAATGAGTGTCACCAGATCACTACGGAAGCCTCCTCGTGACAGTCCAAGAAAAAAGATGGAGCAACGCGTTTCACCGTAAAACGGCTTCCTCAGGCTTTTGAACACTCGCTCCCATTTCTTGCCTGGATCTGGTGGAGACCCATGGCAGTGACGTCATCCAACTATCTGAAGACACCTTATCAGAAAGATATGGATGAATAGAGGACTCTATTAAGAGGCTACATCTGACAAAGAACCCTTTATGAGCCTGTACTTACACATGGTCCTGTAAGTATTATACTATTGTTATCTATTTGTCACCCCCCACTGCTGGTTTGAAAGACAAGAACCCTTTATGAGCCTGTACTTACACATGGCCCTGTAAGTATTATATTATTATTCATTCGTAACCCCCCCACTGCTGGTTTTGAAGCTTCACCCTCATTTATGTTATTGAGGGTGTGAGAATTTGTAGGTTCCCATTAGGAGTCTTATGAAGTTTTACTGCTGACCCCTGCTCCCCCCTTCTTCCCTGTTTTCTCTGTCTTTTGAGGGATCTAGGAAAGATCCCATAGGGGGTCTGAGAAGGTGGTCCTAACAACGTTTTCTACTGCGGATTCACTAAGGAGAAAAGAAGATTACCCATCAATCCCATTTATAGTTGGCGCCTGAGGTTTGTTTTGCTGTCATTTGAAATAGTGTCTCGTTTCTTCCAAGTGCTCTCCATCCCATCTTCATTCTCCTATTGATTTTATTCAAAAGGTTCCCATCCATTGTTACTTGTCCGTCAAGATAGACATAGTCTTTGACTTCATCTAGTTCTATTCATATTATTTGGATCTTTGCAGACTTTACACATTTGTTGAGCATAACTTTGGTCTTGCTGAGATTCATATGGAGGCCCACTTTCTTGTGTTGGCGAGTTCTCCAATTTGTTGCTGGAGGATTTCTGGCAAAGATAAGTCATCTTCAAATCTTAGGTGACCCCAAGCCGGTCAGGTCACTACAGGTATGTTCAGAGAGGTAATACTGGACACATGTCCAAAATTACCTCTAATTTTTTTAACTGGACAGTGTATCCAAATACGGGACAGTCCAGTTCAATACTGGACATCTGGCAACTCTACCATAGTATCATAGCACCACCATACCTAATAATAACATTTTAGTACTTCCATACCCTATAGCACCACAGTACCTTGATATTCCATAGTATAATAGCACTTCTATACCCCATAATATACTGTATATATAATGTAGCAGTACTTTCATACCTCATAGTACTTCAATACCCCATAGTATAATAGCACTTCTATACCTCTTGGCACCAAAGCACTACTATAGTATCATAGCACCCCATAACTCCATAGTACCATAGCACCTCCATATTAGTAGTATTATCACTTCTAATCTTCACAGTACCAGAGGACCTCCACATAGTAGTACAGCACATTGTCCAGTGAATGTACTGCAGGTGGCTCTGTGAGAGCTAATGAGAGATACAGTAGACAAGAGTGGGATGATGAGCAATGCAAGAAGTTACCTCAGATGCCCCTGAAACTCAATCTGTGTCTCCTGACGGCTCCCTTCAGGTATGTGCAGATACACGGGTAGTGCTCCGGGCCACATCCGTGTCTCTTATTTATTTGTTCTCTTCTGTCTTATTAGCTGTCATGTGTTTGTACCCGCGCAACTCACGCCCTATTTCTGCCTCACCGGCTGTTCACATTGAGGTTTCTTAACCTTCTCGCTGCTTAGAGGGCTGTTAAAAAAAAAAAAAAAAAAGTAGTGGTACTGTGCATGATTACACAATCCGTAAAGGGCAAGGGGCCTGAGAGATTATTTATCTGTGATCTGGTGAAGGGGGGAAAAAAACCCTCTCTCTGATTAAATTTATGATAAAAGTACCACATATAACACTGCTAGGGCCAATATTAACCCTTTCGCTGTCAGATGGGCTTGCAACGCCTCTCATCCCCCAAAAAGTGTAACTGTTTCTGTTATATTTGTGCTCTTTGTGGAAATTAAGTGTTTTTTTTTCAAGTGAATCACTTTATTCTTATTCTTCTTAACAGTTAAAGATTAAGGTCGCCAGTCTATAAAGTACAGATCTGGCGCTATCACACAATGTCCCATTAACTCTACTAAAGTTGTGTTGTGCGGCAGTATCGCATAAGGGCTTAGGGTTCAATACAGCAGTAGCCCTGCATACAATCACAAATTTAACTCGGGGGGGGGGGGGTGGAGATGTGAGGAGATAAGTCTTCGTGACGGCGGACAATGCTTGGGACAGGCAGAAGGACGAAATAGGATTTAGGGCCATGTTTACTACACTGACACGTTCCGGTGTCGCAAAACACCTTACAGCCTTTTCATATGAATGGGCCATATATAGTAAGCAGTGCCTGAAGATGTTTTCTATAAAAGCACCCTTTACTGCTTCTCATATATAACACTCGATACTGTATATAAAGCACTGCATACTGTTCATATAGTGTGGTCTTATCTTCCTGAGGTATCATCACGTTCCGTATCCCTCTGCTCACCAGTAAGCTAGAAACCCCTTAAGTTCGCCACAAATAGGATGTCTAATGAAACTCTCGCAGCTTCACATAATGTGTAAAACTCTTATCAAATCTATTCAAGGAAAAAACGTCCGCTGCTCTCAGTAGAGCTGTGTTCTTTCATAGATTTGGTGCTGTTTTTCTTTTTTTTTTTTAAACTTCTTTTGCAGCCGGGAAATGTTGATACATTTTCTTCAACACTCTTGTAGGAAATAGGGTTTTTACAATACCATCCCTTGTAGGAAATAGGGTTTTTACAATACCATCCCTTGTAGGAAATAGGGTTTTTACAATACCATCCCTTGTAGGAAATAGGGTTTTTACAATACCATCTCTTGTAGGAAATAGGGTTTTTACAATACCATCTCTTGCAGGAAATAGGGTTTTTACAATACCATCTCTTGCAGGAAATAGGGTTTTTACAATACCATCTCTTGTAGGAAATAGGGTTTTTACAATACCATCTCTTGCAGGAAATAGGGTTTTTACAATACCATCTCTTGCAGGAAATAGGGTTTTTACAATACCATCTCTTGCAGGAAATAGGGTTTTTACAATACCATCTCTTGTAGGAAATAGGGTTTTTACAATACCATCTCTTGTAGGAAATAGGGTTTTTACAATACCATCTCTAGAAGGTTCTGCTTTTCCCAGCAAACTTTTAAGAAATGCCTATGGTAAAATGAAGACTTTACTAACGTATTTAGGAGGTTTTTGTATCAACGTCTTCAAAGTACTGTGCAAAAATAGAACAGAACTGGTGCAAAAAAAAAAGGACAAAAATCTTGGAAAAATATGTTGCAGTTTTTTGCTCTCCAGTTTTCAGCCGGGAAACTTTGATACATAATCCTAACATACATGTACACAGCATGTTTGGGGTTAGTGCACAAGCATGTCGCTGTGTGATGGATTAAGCGCTGCCACATTTACCTAATGCTGTGAGAAAGTTTATTAGCATGTTTTGATGTGCCCCGTTTCTTGCCAGGACCCCGGGAGATCATTGTGGTGTGCTCTGGAATTCGGAGATAACTAGGCGCTGTTTCATGCCATATAACATAGAAAATATGTCCTTACCTCAGCAGTGATGCTGTGGAGGGTGTCTCAGTGATACTCCTGTTACTCTGACTTTGTCTCTTGCTGCGTCTCCCTGTTTACACTTCTCTTGCTGTCTCCCTTTCCCTGGCTCATTGTCTCTGCTCACCTGCCAACCCAGTTATTTAAACACCAAACCTGCTTCCTGACATCACACCCAGGCCCTGCCCATATCTGCACGTGTGATGTCATATCAGTGCCCAGTAACTTTGGTGAGGTCACACTCTGCCTCCTTCATCTGGGGCTCTATTGGAGGGGTAGAAGAAAGCAGTTTGCGGGTTTACACATCAGCATGTCACTGTCCTGAGTGTCTCACATTAGGTGTGTTCTGCATGTTGGTGCCAGAAGGGTAACCCCGTCAGTGCCAAAAAAAAACTTTTTTTAATCAAGCAGGCAGTTGTTTTTCTAACTCTGTTTTAACGCTTATAAACTCCACGCTATCTAACACCTTCAAAGATTAATGGGACCAACTGTGCAGCTGGACCATAATCCACCCTGAGACATACTCTATCCCACAATGAGAAGCCACTTTGGGCCTCATGCAGAGAGCATCGTTATTTCAAAATTCGCCATTTTTTGTACAATTTCGCGCAGAAACCGGCAGAAAATGGCGAGTTACGAAAAACGCGCCATTTTGTTTTTTCTATTGCTAAAACTCGCCTCGCGGCTGGCGAGAACCTCCATCTCGCCATTTTTAAAACTCTCCGAATGCAGAGAGGTGCGAACGGCATGTAGCGGCTGTTCGCGCCAAGAAAATGGCGCGATTCTCGCATTTTTGCCGCGCCAGGAAAAGATGGCAAGATGGCGCTCGCCGCCTATAGTAAAGGGGAAAAAAAAGGCGCGAATTTGTTTTTACACGTTTCTGAAGCGCGCATCTCGCCAATTTAAACTCGCCACACGCATCCATGTTAAACATAGCAGAATTCGCACTTTTCTGCATATGGAGAATAAAACTCTCCAAAAAAGCTACTTTTTATGAAATTCGCCAATTTTAAAATTCTATGCTCTCTGCATGAGGCCCTTTATCTTTTGTTTAAGCATTGCCCCTTATTCCCTCTATATCATTGGTGTGCAATAGGAGGCCCGCAGGGACTTCCCCTGCGACCCCCAGCCTCATCTATCCCGGGTCCCCTCCTCCTAACTTTCAGCCTGTCCCACAAGCATGCTGGGGGTGGAGCTACAAGTGGAGCGGGAATGACATATAGTGAGAGAGAAGTGTGGGAGACAGGCAGTGAGAGGGAGGAGGGAGGGGAAACGGTGAGAGGAAGAGTAAGTCCATAGGACAGTCCGCGCTGAGCCGTGCGGACGCTCTGCGCTGAGCTCCGACATCCTCAATGAGGATGTCTTGAGAGGGGGCTCCCGCAGGCGTGCTGAGGCGCAGGGATTTTCAGCCAACAGCAGAACCTGTTTCTGAGCGCGCTGTCGACTGAAAACCTCCAATCCGAGCGAAGCAGCGTCAACATCACAGCGCCGTTGACGTCGGCGCTTCGACCCAGTGGCGTCGGTGTCCCGCCTCCCCCCGCCTCCTGATCGCGCACGCTGGCTCGTCTGCTAGTTCATGCAATCGCTCCTGATTGCGCAGACGAGCCTCAGCGTCAGCGCGGAGCAGCGCGGCTCCCCCCTCTATGGACACAGCCTAAGAGGAGAGGGGGCAGTGACAGAGACAGAGAGAGGATGGGAAAGAGAAAGGAGTTGAGAGAAAGCGGGCCCCTGGCGAGTGGGGGAGAAGTGAAAGAGAGAAAGGGGAGGAACAGTGGGGGGGAACAGTGAGAGATGGGGGGGGGGGAGAGAGATGCTATAGGAGGAGTTAGAGGGAGTGATTATATGTGGCAATAGGAAGGGTTATAGGGAGCGGTTATAGTATATGGCAAAAGAATATGTGCAGCTCTTTTAGGGGATGATGGGCCACACTTGCGGCGTATAGTTCTGTTTAAACAATTGGCGTCACTCCGTACCCCCACTATTCTGAGCTGCAGATTATGTTGGCGCTTTACAAATAAATGATAATATTTAAAGATGCCGGCAGAGCATATACATAGGACTGTGCTGTCTTTATCACATTATTGGTAATATTGCTTATAACTGTATAATCGCACTTAGATCTTACATTCTGTGGGGCAGGGATTCCTTTTAAAAATGTTACATTTATTGCATTATAATTCCCTGCCTTCTATTGCTTATTTTATATAGAGCGCTGCATACATCACTGGCATCTTTTCAAATTAAAATACACATGCATTGGGAACACAAATTATTCAGGCGAAATAAGATGTCAAGTTGTAATATCTCACACAACATTCTATTTTCCACCTGGACCTTCCAGCTTCCTGTGGGACCATTGCTGGATTTTCTGAGCACACAAGGTATATGTGAAAGGTATTTACTAGCAGTCTCCGGTGACGTCAAGGCGCCGGAGGGAGGCAGGTAAGAGAAGAATGTGAATTATCAGATACTAGAGAATACTTGATGCCTGTGGTATTTTTTTTTTAGGAAAAAAGGGTGGCAGGATCCTGAACAAAGAACTGAATTTATATCTAAACTACACTGAATCATACAGCTATAAATAAAGTAGTGCGCAGAAATAAATATGGACCGCCCAGTCAGTATTTCAGAATTCTTCCTAAAAGTTTCACAATCATTATATGGAGTTTCTCGACGATCTGTTAAAAAAGGGTGTCCTAGTAGAAATAAGTACTTGGTATATTAAGCAATATGGTCCTAAAAAGTTTCTCAATGATCTATTAAAAAAGTGCTGTGACCTTCTAGTAAAAGCAATAGGGTCCACATGGTGGCACTATTTGAACGTTCATTAAAATAAATGTGCATGTCATTACCCAAAGTCCCTGAATGCAGTGGAAACATTGCATGCTAAAAGATACTGGGGAAAGGCAGGTTTGTGGTCCTGTCTGAGATAAGTGGTATTTTGTTTATTGTACACTGTATGGTGGAGGATGTTTGTGTTACGCCGGTGCTGCCCGCAGACCAGACCCGTTCCTTTCACTGAGGTGAGGAACGTATAGAAGCACGCACCCGCAGCAAAGGGAGCGTGTCCGGAGTGTGGTGATATTGACGTTGCCAGGCCAGGTGTATTTCGCTAGCAATATTTGCCGGTACCGGTGTAGAAATGCCGTTATCGTTGCCGTTAACCAAGGTCTGGGATTGGAGAATACGGGAAGGTCGTTTGTCCAAGCAGGGGTCTAGAGCCAGAGAGAGACGTCCGCCAAGCCAAGTCGTAACCTGAGTGAATGAGAGAGAAAACGCCAGAGTAGTAATCCAAGTGAAAACTATGTCGAGCAATGAATGATAGGAAGGACTGGCATTATAAAGTGTGGCTGACCAATCAGAAGTGAAGGCAGACCTGGAGGACTGCGTGGAGCCATCCTGGATAGGTTCCCTTGATTGGCAGGCAGGTGAGGACTCTTGTCTTGACAGGAGATCATATTACGGTGTTGGGGGCGGGTCTTCACTGCCAGAGCAGTGAATAAATTAACTTCGCCCGGCGCGCGCTGTTCAGGCGCGCGCCCGAGCAACATGGCGGCCGCGTGAGGTACTGCAGGAAACCGGGGACGCCGAGGACGACGGGGAGCCCCCAGAACCGACGGAGGTGAGTAGCGCTGGCGAGGGGTGCGCGCCACGGCAGCGGGAGGGAATCTATCAGCAGAGGAACCAGGGCGCGGGCGCCGCGATCCCTGATTCCTCACAGTACCCCCCCTTCAGGATCGGCCTCAGGACGATCCTTCCATGGTTTTGATGGAAACTTCTTACGAAAGCGTTTGAGGAGTCCTGGAGCATGAATATCTTTCAGGGGTACCCATGACCTCTCTTCGGGTCCAAAACCTCTCAAGTGGACCAAGAAGTGGACTTTATCTTTAGAAAGACGGGAATCCAGTAGAGCCTGTATTTCATACTCTTCGTTACCCTGTACCATCACAGGATCTGGTTTCGAAGTGTGATCCGGAAAGAGGCTACTGGAGATAAAAGGTTTGAGAAGTGAGGTGTGAAAGACATTCGGAATTCTCATGCTTTGAGGAAGTTGGAGTCGAAAAGAAACCGGATTAACCTGCTCCAAAATAGAAAAGGGACCCAGGAACCTAGGAGCCAATTTGAGGGAAGGCGTTTTGAGACGGATGTTCTTGGATGATAGCCAAACCTTGTCCCCGGGTTTGTATTCGGGTGCTGGACGACGGTGACGATCAGCCTGATTTTTAGATGTCAAGGATGCTTTTTGTAATGCAGATTGTATTCTGGACCAAGAGTCTTGTAGAAGAGCAATATGTTCGTCCACGGCTGGTACCCCAGAGGATCTTTTAGTAATAGGTAGGCGAGCCGGATGGAATCCGTAGTTGATAAAGAAGGGAGTCTCGTGGGTGGACTCATTCCTGGAAGAATTGAATGCGTACTCAGCCCAGATAAGTAATTCTGCCCAGTCATCCTGAGAATTAGAGACGAAGCACCTTAAGTATTTCTCGAGGGATTGATTAACCCTCTCGGTCTGTCCGTTGGATTGAGGGTGATATCCAGAAGAAAAGGAAGACGAGATACCTAGTCTCTTGGTGAAATTTCTCCAGAACTTGGAGACGAACTGGGAACCCCGATCGGACACGATGGATGTAGGAATCCCATGGATCCGGAAAATCTCTTTGGCAAAAATATCCGCAAGGGCGGGTGAGGAGGGTAATCCTTTGAGAGGGATAAAGTGTGCCATCTTGGAAAACCGATCTACTACCACAAGAATGGTATTCATGCCATTCGACCTAGGTAACTCCACAATAAAATCCATCGAAATGTGGGACCAGGGACGCTCCGGAATAGGTAAAGGTATGAGAAGACCCTGAGGTTTCTGACGAGGAATCTTGTTACGCGCACATACCGGACAGGACCGTGTAAATTCCAGAATGGTTTTAGCCATATTGGGCCACCAAAAGGTACGACGGATGAGATACAAGGTTTTCTTGAATCCAGGATGCCCTGCCGAACGGACGGCGTGTCCCCAGTCCAGTATTTCAGGGATAAATTTGGGTTCCACATACAAAGAGTCTTTAGGAACCACAAGACCGGACGGGAGGTTCTCTTGAGACTTGATGATCCTCTCCAGATTCTTGAATGCCACAGCTGCTAAGATTCTTTGTTTAGGGAGGATGGACTCAGTGGTTTTCTCTGATCTCTCTTCAGAAGAGTATTGCCGGGAGAGAGCATCCGCCTTGACGTTCTTAGTGCCGGGAATGTATGAGAGAACAAAATTGAATCTAGAGAAAAATAACGACCAGCGAGCTTGGCGAGGACCTAAGCGACGGGCATTCTCAATGTACAATAAGTTCTTATGGTCCGTAAGGATGGTGAAAGGCTCTTTTGACCCCTCCAAAAGATGTCTCCATTCTTGAAGAGCCATTTTGACGGCCAAAAGTTCCCTATTGCCCACGTCATAATTCCTCTCTGCCGATGAAAATCTTTTGGAGAAAAACCCGCAAGGATGAAGTTTATCCTGGGAAGAAAATTTCTGCGACAGAACCGCCCCAGCCCCACAGTCCGAAGCGTCAACCTCTAAGGTGAAGGGGAAATTCGTGTTAGGGTGTCGAAGGATGGGAGCAGAGACAAAAGTTTGTTTCAGTGTCTCGAATGCCGTGACAGCTTCTGGAGACCAAGATGAAGGGTCTGCACCTTTTTTGGTCAGTGCCGTGATAGGAGCGACAATGGTGGAAAAGTTGCGGATAAACTTCCGGTAATAATTAGAAAAACCCAAAAACCGTTGAACAGCTTTGAGGGAATTGGGTTGTGGCCAATCCACGACGGCCTTTAGCTTTTCTGGGTCCATGGCCAAACCTTTGTTGGAGATAATGTATCCGAGAAAAGAAGTGGTAGACTGATGAAAAATGCACTTCTCCATTTTAGCAAACAACCGGTTCTCGCGGAGGCGTGAAAGCACAAACTTCGTATGGATGATATGATCCTGTAAGTTTTGAGAAAAAATAAGGATGTCATCCAGGTATACAATGACAAATATATTTAGAACGTCACGAAAGATGTCATTGATGAAGTCCTGAAAAACTGCCGGTGCGTTGCATAACCCGAAAGGCATCACTAGATATTCGTAGTGTCCGCTACGGGTGTTGAAGGCAGTCTTCCATTCATCGCCCTCCCGGATGCGGATGAGGTTGTATGCCCCACGGAGATCCAGTTTAGTAAAGAGATTGGCCCCCTGAAGTCTATCAAAGAGTTCGGAGATGAGTGGGAGTGGATAACGATTCTTCACCGTGATATGGTTCAGACCCCGGTAATCAATACATGGTCTGAGAGTACCATCTTTCTTTTTGACAAAGAAGAATCCAGCCCCCGCAGGAGAATTGGAATGACGTATGAAGCCCCGCTTAAGATTCTCACGAATATATTCGTCCATAGCTTTGGTCTCGGGCAACGAGAGAGGATAAGATTTGGCTTTCGGCAAGGTATAACCAGGTACCAGATCAATCGGACAATCGTAGGAACGATGAGGAGGTAGAAGTTCAGACTGAGCCTTGCTGAAAACGTCCAAGAATTCGGCGTATGGAGAAGGCAACTCCCTCAGAGAATTTGATGTATTGGCTAATAGAAAGGATGGTTGCTTGATAGAAGACAAAGGTTTTTCTGACCTTGACCTCCAGTTAATAGGGTTAGGAGACACCCAATCGATGAGTGGATTATGCTTCTGTAACCAGGGCAAGCCAAGCGTGATAGGTGTTCCTGGGGCATGAATAACATCAAAACCCAGAGTCTCTTTGTGAGAAGGAGTAGAAAGGGTGATAGGTCCGGTCTCTAAGGAGATATAAGCCGGGGTGAGAGGTCGATTATCAATCCCGACCAAGGCAACGGGAGAGTCCTTCCTGGAAAGCGGAATTTGATTTTGCTCAGAAAAGGTTTGATCTATGAAATTCCCTCCTGCGCCGGAATCGATAAATGCAGCAGTGGAGGTGCGGAAAGTCGGTCCTGAAAGAGAGACGGGAATAGTCAATCTTTTGGGAAGTTCCCTTCTGGGAGGGGGACAAGGAGATTCAGTACCCAGAGAGCGCCCCTTCGTACTCACTGGGCTTAGTCGTTTCCCGGAGATGGAGGATGATTACGGGTACGCTGCTCAGAAGCTCCGCAATGATGGCACGATTCCCCAGTAGAGCGAAGTTGTCGTGACGGTACCCGAGGTTGCTGAACTCCAAGTTGCATCGGCTCTGGAGCCTCCAGCGCCGGTAACGGGGATACGACGGGTCTCTGGTTAGTAGAGAACCTCGAAAAGGAAGTACGGAAAGACGTAGCCCGGGGAAGCTGACGCTGAGCGCGGCGTACCTGAAGGCGCTGATCCATACGAGTAGCCAGGTTGATGAGATCCTCCAGTAACTCTGGCCTGGTGTGGGAAGCAAGTTCATCCTTCAGAGACTCCGATAGACCTCTCCAGAAGGCGGCGACTAAAGCCTCCTGACCCCAATGAGTCTCAGCTGCTACGGTTCTGAATTCCAAGGCGTATTGACCCACAGGCCGACGTCCCTGTGTAAGCTCTAGCAGGGTATCAGAAGCAGTCTCTTGACATGCGGGGATATCAAAAACCTGTCGAAAGTCCCGTCTGAAGGCCGCGTTATCGCGGGTAATATCAGGGCGTAGTTCCCAGATCGGAGAGGCCCATGCCAGTGCATTACCTGTGAGCAGACTATATACGTAGGCTACCTTTTTCCGGCCAGTAGCATACAGCTGGGGAGCCATCTCGAACTGGATCTCGCACTGGTTGAGAAAACCACGACAGGTGTGTGGATCCCCTGCGTAGGGCCTTGGAGCCGGAATCTTCGGAACTGAAAATGAAGTGGAAGATAAGTCAGACTGCGCCGGGGGTGCAGCCGCAGGCGGAGCCTGTAAAGGGAGGTCCGATACCTGTTGGGAGAGGAGAGCCACTTGATCCGTTAAGGCCTGTATTTGTTGGTACATGGCCGTCATCATAGAGTCCACAGTCTGGTCTGCGTCTTGTGGGCTCGACATAATGTTACGCCGGTGCTGCCCGCAGACCAGACCCGTTCCTTTCACTGATGTGAGGAACATATAGAAGCACGCACCCGCAGCAAAGGGAGCGTGTCCGGAGTGTGGTGATATTGGCGTTGCCAGGCCAGGTGTATTTCGCTAGCAATACTTGCCGGTACCGGTGTAGAAATGCCGTTATCGTTGCCGTTAACCAAGGTCTGGGATTGGAGAATACGGGAAGGTCGTTTGTCCAAGCAGGGGTCTAGAGCCAGAGAGAGACGTCCGCCAAGCCAAGTCGTAACCTGAGTGAATGAGAGAGAAAACGCCAGAGTAGTAATCCAAGTGAAAACTATGTCGAGCAATGAATGATAGGAAGGACTGGCATTATAAAGTGTGGCTGACCAATCAGAAGTGAAGGCAGACCTGGAGGACTGCGTGGAGCCATCCTGGATAGGTTCCCTTGATTGGCAGGCAGGTGAGGACTCTTGTCTTGACAGGAGATCATATTACTGTGTTGGGGGCGGGTCTTCACTGCCAGAGCAGTGAATAAATTAACTTCGCCCG
Source organism: Ascaphus truei (assembly GCF_040206685.1). NCBI lineage: Eukaryota > Metazoa > Chordata > Amphibia > Anura > Ascaphidae > Ascaphus > Ascaphus truei. Next base: position 46,226,379 of record NC_134489.1, on the reverse strand, counting down.
GCGCGCGCTGTTCAGGCGCGCGCCCGAGCAACATGGCGGCCGCGTGAGGTACTGCAGGAAACCGGGGACGCCGAGGACGACGGGGAGCCCCCAGAACCGACGGAGGTGAGTAGCGCTGGCGAGGGGTGCGCGCCACGGCAGCGGGAGGGAATCTATCAGCAGAGGAACCAGGGCGCGGGCGCCGCGATCCCTGATTCCTCACAGTTTGTCACTTTATTTTAACTTACCATAACTTATTTTGTGTCTAAGAATACATCCCAAGTCTATACAGTTATATCATATTTTATTATATGAAACTGGCAGTGTACGTGGAGCTGTGTATAGAATGTTTCAAGCACAACAATTTTGCATTCACAAGGGTATGACAAATGTGCGATTATCACAATGTTCAGTCTCCCAAAACCAAAGGAGAGGGAGTCCCATCGGAGCCGCACTGTTACCATGCCCACTGCATTCTTGTGTCTGTACAGAATTTGGCTCCACCTGCTACTTCTGTCGTCCCAGGTTGCTCTGACTGTTCATCAATTTATGCCAGTCCTAGGCGTTGTGAGATTAACTCACTTCATCAGTGGTCTTCGTTTTTTGTGAAAACTAGCGCTGTTCTGTCCCAGGTTCCCTGTGGCTAATGAGTTGAGACAGGCAGTTAACTTAATTCTTACTTCTATGCCAAATGGAGTCTTCTTGAATTACTGAAGTATTTATTATGATAACATAAAGATAAGGGGGAAAACTTTTGGGAATGCATAAAAATAAGGAATATGTAAGAAACAAAGCTCTCTCACAGGGAGAGCAGTTAGTAGCACCTTAAAGATCACATGGAGCTGTCACTGGTGTTTAAACCAGGTTCACACACTTTAAAGGCAGTAAGGTTACCACCAAGTTGCGCCTAAATCATCTATGTATCAGCACAATTTTAACACAGAAGCATGACCCAAGACTCAGAGCAATAAAGCAAAGAAGCAGCACATTGCAGGTAAGTGTAAAAATTGAAGTATATTATAATCCAAAAAAATCCAACATTTCGGTGTCTACATCAGGACCTTCATCCGTGCGAAGATCCTGATGTAGAGACCGAAATGTTGGATTTTAAAAATTATAATACACTTGATTTTTACATTTACCTGTGATGTGCTATTTCCTTTATTGCGCTGAGTCTTGGGTCAGGGTAATGTATATTGTTACATATATATAGATATATAGGTAGTATATGTTAATCTTCTTCAGCCCTTGTCATCTTTTAATGTCTCTTCAAATTAAGTCACGTAGCATTTTTTTGTAACGATTGTCATTTGTTCTTGTGTTATGTCTGGCCCACTGCCATTTTAATTTCTTCACACGTGATGATGTCACAGATTTTAATTTGGTTTTGATCCCATTCATTATTTTTTCTGTCTCTTCGGGTAATACCCCGAATATATCTCTCCATACTTCTTTGCGTTGTCTGAAGTTTCTGAATTATCTTTGCATTTAGTGTCCCAGTCGGTGAGAAAGGTGTGAGGATTCGCCATACTGGCGGTCGCAGGCCGTCTCCTCACTTCAATAAGCCATCCGTGACACATGACCTGCAGGCACGGTTCCATGGTCCCAGTACGCGCGCGGACCCTGCGCACTCTGTGCTGCCGCCCGCGGATTCAGACCCCGCCCCCATCACTGTCACACGACGTGGACGTTCGTCCAGCCTCCCTGCTGACGCACAAGTCGGGCTCCGCCCTCTGAACTCCGTGATGCGTGCGGGTCAGCGTGTGACTGGTCCCGCCCCCTCTGGTCCCAGGAATCGGCGTGGGAGTGACGCGCAACCTAAACTCCGCCCCCTTGCTTCCGTGACGCGTGCAGGATGGCGCGCGAGCAGCTCCACACTCAATCCTGATTCGGCTGCATCATAGAGCACACCTGTATGCACCAGCAGCCAATCAAAGTACACTTCCTGGTTCCGCCCTGGCTGGCTATTGGAAGCTCATACTTTATATACCTTCATTCTACAGTCAGTCATTGCTGAGCATAGTCATTATGACGCCGTGCCTTACCACATCCTTGTTGCTTGTCCTGCCTTGCCTTGCTGCTGTTAACCTCTTGTTGCCCGAACCCTGCAAGCTCCTTGGACTCCGCTTCTCTCTACTCCTGATCCGGCTTGTACGACGATTCTCCAGTCTCCAGTCTTGACCTTGGCTAAGTACTCCAATGATCCGACATCCTCCTATCCTGAACATGGCAACGTACCCCGACTATCCGATACTCTCCAATCCTGAACCTGGCTACGAACTACGACGATCCGAAACTCTCCACTCCTGAACTTGGCAAGTACCTTAACCATTCTCCAATCTATAATCCTGACCTGGCTTGAACGACTACTCTACATCCTAGGCGCGCCCGCGTGGCTGTGGGTCGGCGTTATCCAATTCCCTACCTCAGCACCGCGGTTGAGCTTCGTTTGTGGTGAGCTACGCATTACGATATGCTCAGCCACACAAACTTCGACCCCGCTGACGTAGGAAGAGTCTTGCACACACACGCAAGCTGCATAACCTCTCTAGAGGAAAAAGTTGTGGGTAGCGAGCAAAACATGCTTTCCCTTCAGGAGGACTTTCACACTCTTTCTCGTGCTTTACATGAACCTCGTTCCCCACTTGTACCTGCTGTTCCTGAGATTCCCACTATTCCCGCTTTGCCTTTTTCTCAAGAACCCAGCTTACCTACTCCCAACCGTTATGGAGGTGATCCTCATGAATGTCGGGGGGTTTTGAATCAATGCTTTATACAATTTGAAATGAACCCTTCACGCTTCACAGCACCTCGCGCCAAGGTGGCATATATCTTCTCTCTCCTTGTAGATGACGCGCTCACCTGGGCATCTCCCATCTGGGAGCGAAGAACCGACCTCATACAGGATATCGGAGCCTTTGCACGGGAAATCCGGAAAGTATTTTATACACCCGGTCGTAAGGTATGTGCTTCCTCTGCACTTTTTCATGTCTCCCAACGCAGTCGTTCAGTTGCGAAATACACTCTCGAGTTCAGAACTATCGCTGCTGAGACCGACTGGAATGACGTAGCCCTAGCTGCAGCCTTTTGGCAAGGTTTATCGGAGACCTTGAAAGATGAACTGGCAGCCTACGATCGCCCCACCGATTTGGAAGAGCTCATCGCCGTGTACATCCTGGTGGATCGTCGCCTCCTGGAGAGACGTTCTGAGAAGGTTCACCATCGTACTATCCCAGTACGGACCAACCTCGGTCAGGTGAGCTCCACTGAAGCCTCTACCCCAGATACATATTACTCGACCTCTCTGCAGCATTTGACACCGTGGACCACCCTCTTCTCCTTCACATTCTCGATACTCTTGGTATTCGGAACAAAGCTCTATCCTGGATCTCATCCTACCTCTCCCATCGTACTTTCAGTGTCTCTTCTGCTAACACCTCCTCCTCCTCTATTGATCTCTCTGTGGGGGTTTCTCTGTACAAACTCTCTCTTGGTGACCTAATAACATCTTTTGGGTTTAATTATCACCTCTATGCTGACGACACACAAATATACTTTTCAACACCTGACCTTACACCTGCTGTACAAACCAAAATTTCTGAATGTCTCTCTGCTATATCATGCTGGATGGCCCTCCGTCGCCTTAAACGCAACATGGCTAAAACAGAGCTCCTCATACTTCCTCCCAAACCTGGCCCTACTACCTCCTTCCACATTACTGTTGGAACTACGATCATTCACCCAGTAGCCCAAGCACGCTGCCTAGGGGTCACACTCGACTCCTCTCTCACATTCGCCCCTCACATTCAAAACATTTCTAAAACCTGTCGCTTTTTCCTCCGCAATATAACAAAGATACGCCCTTTCCTCTGTTGCTTGACTGCTAAAACTCTGACTCAGGCCCTCATTCTCTCCCGTCTTGATTACTGTAACCTCCTGCTGTCCGGCCTTCCTGCCTCTCACCTGTCTCCCCTACAATCTATCCTAAACGCTGCTGCCAGAATCACTCTACTCTTTCCTAGATCTGTCTCAGCATCTCCCCTCATGAAATCCCTCTCCTGGCTTCTGATCAAATCCCGAATCTCACACTCCATTCTTCTATTCACTTTTAAAGCTTTACACTCTTCTGCCCCTCCTTACATCTCAGCCCTAATTTCTCGTTATGCACCATCCAGACTCTTGCGTTCTTCTCAAGGAAGTCTTCTTTCTACCCCCTTTGTATCTAAAGCCCTCTCCCGCCTTAAACCTTTTTCACTGACTGCCCCACACCTCTGGAATGCCCTTCCCCTCAGTACCCGACTAGCACCCTCTCTATCCACCTTTAAGACCCACCTTAAGACACACTTGCTTAAAGAAGTATATGAATAGCACTGTGGATATTCTAAACACATGATACATAAAGCTTGGCCCCCTGCAGACGCACTTACCAGAACTCCCTCCTACTGTCTCTGTACATTCTCCCTGCCTAACAATTAGACTGTAAGCTCCTCGGGGCAGGGACTCCTCTTCCTTAATGTTACTTTTATGCCTGAAGCACTTATTCCCATGACCTGTTATTTATATTATCTGTTAATTATTTGATTACCACATGTATTACTACTGTGAAGCGCTATGTACATTAATGGCGCTATATAAATAAAGACATACAATACAATACATCAGAACCTATGCAAATAGAAGGTACCAGCCTTTCCAAATCTGTGAAGTTACGTCGCAAGACCGCTGGCCTATATCTTTACTGCGGGGCTTCAGGACACTTTGCCTATTTTTGTCCCCAAAAGTCAGGAAACGCAAGGTTCCCATGAGTCCTAGGGGAGTTTCATTGGGAACGTTTTTTCTATCCCCCATCTCTACTGATAACCCGTCTCGCATTCTTGTCCCCATCACACTCTTTGGGGAGGGCTTTCAAGTATTTACACTTGCTTTCATCGATTCAAGTGCTGGAGGAAACTTCATAGTTTTCGCAGAACGTCATCGGGTTCTTATCCGGCAGAAGAAGAAGCCCATTACCCTTGAAGCTATAGACGGAAGACTGGCATTTATCTCCCTGGAGACAGAGGTACTATAACTCAGGGTGCAAGACACACAACTGGAAAAGATTCAATTAAATGTGATTCATACTCCTGCTATCAGCGTGATCCTCGTGCTACCCTGGCTACAGATTCACAACCCTCGGGTTGATTGGCTCAACAAGGAACCCCTTCTATGCGGAATATTTTGCCATAAGAACTGCAGACAAGTAGTATCGGGGGTACCAACGTGTCCGAGGAGAAGGAGAAGGTACAATTGCCAGACGAGTACGCTGAGTTTCAGGACGTCTTCGATAAGGTTCGATCAGAGGTTCTGCCCCTTCACCACCCGTTCGATTGTCCCATAGATCTGCTTCCAGGCACTACACCCACCAGAGGGAGTTCTTACCCGCGGTCTATGCCAGAAACCAAGGCAATGAAAGAATATATACAAGAAAACTTACAGAAGGGCTTTATCAGGAAGTCCACCTCCCCTGCGGGCGCAGGGTTTTTCTTTGTTAAAAAGAAGGATGGATCCCTACGCCCTTGCATAGACTATCGGTCCCTTAATAAGATCACCATGAAAAAACGTTACCCCTTGCCCCTTATCAATGAACTGTTTGATCGATTACCAGGAGCTAACATCTTTTCGAAGTTGGACCTACGTGGTGCTTATAATTTGGTCAGAATCTGCCAGGGTGATGAATGGAAGACGGCCTTCAACACCACAGACGGTCATTATGAGTACTTGGTCATGCCATTTGGTCTGTGCAATGCCCCAGCCGTGTTTCAGGACTTCATAAATGAAATTTTCAGAGACCTCCTTAACTCATTTGTAATCGTTTATCTTGATGACATTTTGATTTTCTCCAAATCTAGACAGGAACACATCTCTCACGTGAAGTAGGTGCTCCTTCGCTTACGCCAGAACAAACTTTTCGCCAAACTGGAAAAATGTCATTTTCATCAAACATCCACTACATTTCTAGGCTACATCATCTCCAAGTCCGGACTTACCATGGATCCCGCCAAGGTCAAAGCCATCCTAGAGTGGCCACAACCTACCACCCTGAAGGCTGTACAGCGCTTCCTTGGTTTTTCGAACTATTATCGGAGATTTATCCCAAAAAATTCTTCTCTTGTGACCCCTATTACTGAATTAACCAAGAAGGGAGCGGACCCTGCTTCTTGGTCTGCTGCTGCTCTCCAGTCTTTCGATAGTCTCAAAAGAGCTTTTGTATCGGCCCCTATTCTCATTCACCCTGCTCCCAAGCTTCCTTTTACCCTTCAAGTCGACGCCTCTGACGTGGGCGTAGGCGCCGTCCTGTCCCAAAGGAAGAATTCTCTGTCCAGCTTGCATCCTTGTGCATTTTTTTTAAAAAACATTCTCCGGCCCAATGCAACTACGACGTTGAGAACCGGGAACTTCTGGCCATGAAGCTAGCTCTCAAAGAATGGAGACATCTGCTTGAGGGCACGGAAGATCCAATAACCATCCTCACGGATCATAAGAACCTGCTCTATATTGAAGGTGCACGTCGCTTGGGAGCCCGTCAAGCCAGATGGTCACTGTTATTTTCTAGGTTTAATTTTATAATTTCCTACCTTCCCGGATCCAAGAATATTAAGGCTGATGCTCTTTCTCGACAATTCTCCCTGGAGGATAAGTCTGAAGCTCAGCAGAAACCCATCTTACCGCCCAAATGTATGCTCTCGGCCACTTCATTTGGAGCACTCAAAGAGATTGTCGGCCAACAAAGTCACATCCCTTCTGGTATCACGCATCCTCAGGACCGTCTCTTTACTTCACCACCACACTGTAAGAAGGTTCTGGAATGGAGCCATTCGTCCAAATCTTCGGGCCATCCCGGAACCAAGAGGACCTTGGACCTCATCTCTCGTTCCTTTTGGTGGCCAAGTATGTAAAAAGACATAAAAGACTTTGTAGTTGCATGCCCTATGTGTGCCAGGACTAAACCCCCCAGGATATCTCCTGCAGGGCTCCTTTAACCTATACCTGTTCCGTATCGGCCATGGACACATCTGTCGATGGATTTCATCGTTGACTTGCCTACTTCCAAGGGGATGGACACTTTTCTCTTAGTAGTAGACCGTTTTTCGAAGCAGGCCCACTTCATACCACTTAAGGGCCTGCCCAACTCTCCCAGATTAGCCGACATCTTTATCAGGGAGATCTTCCGGCTACACAGTGTACCCTTGGCGATAGAGGATCTCAATTCATTTCTCGTTTCTGGTGCTCGTTCTGCAATCAGCTAGGTATCGCCCTTCATTTCTCATAATGACAGGGGAGGGGGGTGAGAGGATGAAGGGAGGGGGATGAGAGGATGAAGGAAGGTGGGTGAGGGGAGGGTGAGAGGATAAAGGGGGAGAGAGAGAGGATGAGGAGGGGTGCAACAATCTTGGAATTTGTGGGAGGAGCATTAAGATTAGTATTGCTCGCCATGTACAGTATGACTACAGGTCAGTTATGTATAAATGATCTGACCATTACGTCATTTGTTCTAAATTTCACTCCAAGCGTGCACCCATTTGCACTATTTCATATTCTTTCCTAAAAAAAATCCTTGGAAGGGCACTCCCTCCCATGACTCCTCCCCATATTTTTGACGAAATAGAATATAAATTGGTGCAAATTGGTGAATACTTGGAGTGAAATTTAGAAAAAATGACGTAACAGTCAGGTCATTTAAAAATAACATTCTTCCCCACTAAAGATTCTCACGCGCATCGCACCTTTTCACCATTGTGTCCAGTATTTTTGTACAAGCCACCTGGCAACCCAATTCATTGTTGATTTTGATTCCTCTTTCTTCCCAATCTAATGTCTTGAATAATTCTTCAAGTGTTGCTGTGAAAAACTTTGAGGTCATGGTGTCCCCCTGTAGCACCCTCTTGCTGATCCTTATCTTTTATTTATAAAAATGTTTTACCAGGAAGCAATACATTGAGAGTTACCTCTCGTTTTCAAGTATGTCCTAGGCACAGAGTTATAAAAAAATAGATGGTTACATTAAAAGAACAGGTTTATACAGTGAATTCACAGACATTTCATGCACAGATAGAGTTGGAAAATTGGGTACAAAGGATAAAGGGCTTATGAGTTTCAGATTGAAATAAAGCAGCTTTAACATCACCGAACATCACCAAACGACTCACAAGCAAGATAACAGCCAAAGGGTATATCTTCATATAATCTAATGGTTAATGTGGCATTTTCATAAATGTTCTTTATAATATCAATGTATGCTTCTTTAACACTTTGTCTTCTTAATGTATCTTGGACTGCTGAGGAGTAAACAGAATCAAATGCTTTTTTATCACCTACAAATACTAAAATGAGTGGTAGATCGTATTCATTAGTCTGGGAAATCACTTCTTGTACGACTTGGATGAGGTCTATTTCTATTGTGTTGTATCCACTGCAAAATCCCACTTGTTCTCTAGGCTGGACAAAGTCCAGGGATTGTTGCAGTCGATTAGTGAGTAGCTTCATAAAAATCTTGTAAGTTATTGGAAGTAAACTGATTGGTTTATAGTTCTTGAGATCTTCTTTGTCTCTCCTTGTCGATGAAGATAGTTATGGCATTCCTCTATTGTTCTAGAATTGTCCTATTCTTCAAGGAGCATGTAAAGCGTTTTTCAAGGATATATAGTTACATAGTAGATGAGGTTGAAAAAAGACAAGCGTCCATCAAGTTCAACCTACTGCACCGACACACTTTATTCGAGCAAATACCCAGTATGTACCTGGCAGATACCTGAAATGCGCCGCTCCTCACCTCTGACAAGCCCCGTTGCGTTTGCCTTCCCAGCCTGGGTTCATGCCTGGCTGACGGGCGGCTGATCTGTTAAATGATAATGATTAGGATTTAATAGGCTGCAATACTTCGCGTGTCTACCAGATGGCATAAATTCATGAATTGTAATGCAGTATATATATATATACTGTGCAGTATTGCAGCCAGCGGGAATAAAATGCTTCAATCCCTGCCTGGAAAATAACCCAATGCACTCGGGCAGAAAACAGTCACAAACCTCAATACACCCGGGTATACCCGAATTCGTGGGACTAACCGAGCTCGAATAAAGTGTGTCGCCAGTGTATGCTAAATTTAGACAACAGATACTTTATCCTATATCTATACTTACTTATTGATCCAGAGAAAGGCAAACAAAAAACTCCAGTGTGATATCATCCAATGATATCTCATAAGGGGAAAAATAAATTCCTTCCTGACTCCAAGAATTGGCAATCGGATTACTCCCTGGATCAACATTCTTCCCATGTTTACTTATTTGGTATATCGCTGTATATCTTTCCATTCTAAAAAGATGTTGTAACAGTGAAGGGGTTAACCAGGCTTACTGTAGACGGACGTTCACAGAGGTACACAATTGGAGACTTTTATAAGGTGAAATTATAACAAGGCTTTATTGTGCCTTTTCCTTTTCATCAGGAAATCCATCCAAACACAGGGGGGTGGGGGGGCGGGGGGGGACAAAGCTTCTATTCACTTGGGAGTATTTCTAGTGAAACACTCTGCAATTAATTCACATCTCCATTAGTCAAGCATTTCTCCCAGCCCCAAACACATAGCATGCAATAAGCAGATATAAGAAGTCTCTTAAGAATGAAAGTCTTATCTGTTTCTTGGAGGGAAAATCTTCGCAGTTCCTGGTTCAGCTCCCTTCTCAACAGACAGGCTTTTGTAAGCAATCTAAATCGGGCAGGTGGTGTTTATTAATTGACTACCAGCAGTTAACCACCACACTGCTAGATTAAAGGCACATTACTTGAACAGGGATTACTCCCCTGTTACATACCTCCCGTTTGTGGGAAGCTCGGGCTTGCCACGGCCAAAGCCCATCCTTCCACTCTCATTCTAGATATCTCTGTGACTTGAATGAGAGTGGATGGAGGAAGAGAACCCTCAGTCCTGCTGGGATTGGAGCCCTTTCTCCAGTTTATTCGTGTCTCCTCCTGAAGGTGCTTGAGATCAGCACCCCTCAGTTGCTCGAGGAGGACTTTTTCCAAGTATAGTCTTTTTTCTATGTGCGCGGCCATGAGATTTCCCTCTCGTCGGGTGTTCGTCTTATTGTAGGCATACTGTATGGCAGCAGTTGCAGTGCGTTTAAAAACAGCCCTTTGAGTTTTCCGCTCTTGAAGCTGTCTCTCTGCCCTTTTCCCACTCAATGGGGTTGCTAGTTCAGCCCCTTTTAGATTAAGTTGCAATTTCACACCCACTTCCAGAGAATGTCCCATCTTTCCAGCTTCATCAGCTAAGGATTCTTCTGGTTTTAATTCAGCACGTGTACCTTCTTTTGTTGCCTGCTGGGTGGCTGAAGGTTTTGCTAGTGCTTGTTTAGGTGGTTCAAATTTTGAAACCTTGTCTTTTAGATGAGCGGTATTCCCAGCTCTCACTGCACCCTTGTCTTCATGGGTTTTTGAGGCTGTGGGATACTGACGCTTAGTCAGTGTCAATACTTGTCCTTGTAGGACTGTAATCTCATCCGCGAGAGATCCCTGTTTTTTCAGTGCGTCTTGCAAGTCTCTTCTCAGGGAATTTATCTGCCTGCTTTGCTTTCTCTGAGCTTGCTTCCACATTTTTATTGCATTGTGAAGCACTATGAACTTCTTTGCTTGGGCCACAGTTACTTGTTTCAGTTTCTGGACCTTCTTGTGCTCCCTTTTGTGCCGTGTCACCTGGGTTCTAAGCTTGGCTTTTAGCGTTGCTTTGGTGATGCTCAGGGTAGCCTTCTCATGCTGCTATGCGGGGACATACTAGGTCATCAGACGTTCCTGCAGCACTTGAATTTCTTTAACGGCCTGCAGATTGTCAGCCTGCACAGTTCGCTGCTTCTCCTCTGCCTTCTTGAGGTGCGTACGCAGACCTTGCAGTTGGTTCTGCAGTCGGTGCTCTGCTTCAAACTTCTCACCTTACAAAAGTCTATTTATTTCTTTAAGCTCGTGCAGGTTTTCATTTTTTTCCTTGACGTCGTTTGTCAAATTAAAATTTTCTTCTTTGAGTTTTACGTTTTTTCTTTGTAATCTTAAATGTTCTCCTTTTTCAGTCTCTGTATTATTCAGGGCCTCTTTGCAGTCCTCCTTCCATTTACGCACATCTGCTTTGAGACTGACAGTCTCCTGGCGTGAGACATTATTCTCTAGGTTGAGGGTCTGAAGCTCCTTCTGGGAGACTTGGAGATTTGTATTAAGATTGGCAATAGTTTCTTTAGCAATGTCCAGCTCCTCAGTGAGACTGTGTAGTTCCTTTCTGGAAACTTCCAGGTCTGTGCGGCAGCTGTTGGTCTCATGATGTGAGGCATCCATTGCTCTGCGGAGTGTCTGAACCTCTTTCTGAGATACGTCCACCTCCTGTCGTGAGGCATTCAGCTCTATGCGGAGTGTGAACCTCTTGCTGGAAGACTGTCATCTGCTTCAGTGCCTCCTCATACTTCCGCTTTAGCGTAGCCACCATTTTATCAGATTGGCTCTGCTTTTCATTCATGGCGGAAATAGTAGCATTTGCAGTATCTAGCTCAGTCTTGAGATCGTCCAATTCTGTCCTGGCTGCAGAGTACATTGCGAGCACATATTCCTGTAGCTTCACGTTATTTTTCTGTAGCTCTGTGTAACCATCTTCCTTTTGTTTCAATTGTTCATGGAGCATATCACAGTCATGCCTGGCATTTTTCAGGGCATCTACAGGGTTGGTCAAGGGATCGTCACTCACTGGTTCCGGCTCCACTTCCCTGGGATGGTTGGTTGAGGGTTCCTCACTGTTGGCACCGGACAGACACTTCTTTGGGGTACACGACTTCTGCCTTGGGCCCTCTGGATATTCGGTTACCAGCGGGACGAATTCTCCATTTTCTCTAGGCTGCAGGGCAACTCGGTCCCCTTTTTCCTCCACAGGATCTGCGGACGTGTCTGTTCCTTCCACGGTAAGTGAAGAACCGCTTTTCTTTTTCCGCCTTTTTGATTTGGATGACACCGTCCCTTCAGGGATATTGGGGTCTCCATCTTCATTTGACATTTTAGCAGCGTCACTGGATCCACCCGGCTTTTCTTGCAACTGTAATAGCTGACGGAAATATTCGGTGATCCACTGCTCCCGCTCTGTCTCCTGCTGATCATATTCGTCATCAAAGGGAGTGGTCTTTTCTGTTCGTGCCGAGTTCAGGCACCCCCACCATTCTTGGGGTGTTTTGTGGGTGTGACTCGGTTCGGGTTCCCCGTAAGAGATGTATTCCTCTTTATTGGACTGGAAGGGCCACTCTTCCGTGGGGTAGGGTTCATTACAGGAGCGCTGCATCTTGTCCTCCATTTTTAGGCTATCAGGTGTAATTTTCTTCCTGACCTCAGGAGGCGCTATTGCAGCTGTTGCCACTGTATTTGCTAGAACCCCCAATTGTGGTAGTCCTACAGATGGGCATATTTTGCTTGTAGAGGTCGTAGCTCTCACAGGCATCTCTGTAGACTTTTCTTTCTTGGGTAATTTTTTTTCCAATATCAGCAGTACTGTGCATGCATTTTCTCCCATCAGGTATACAAGATGTGCAGTTGCTAGGTAAAAAAGTATATTTGCTTTACACCATTTACTTGCTAGGTATAATCTCTCATTAGGTATGCTGAATGTGTAGTTGCTAGGTAAAAACTTCTGTTTGCTTTACACCATTTACTTGCTAGGTGCATTCTCTCCGCTTCAGCAACAGAATTTGGTTTTCTGCCTGAGTCCAGTAATTTTCAGTCTCATCTTTGGGTATTATGGCATTCACACTTCACACTTTGGGTTTTGCTCCCAAGATATATATAGGCAGACTTTTTTTACTTGCAGAAAAACAAACATTCTTTTGCAGTGGACTATTTCTTTCATTCCCGGCAGGGTGACTCAACACTCAGCAATTGGCTTTTAAAATACCTTTTACACAGTTCAGTAATCCCTTTTTCCCCTATAGGGCAATTTTACACTCGGCATTTGTTTGCTAAAAATTCCCCTGCTTCAGCACAGTCTTGTATCAATTTTCACACTTTTCTGCATATACTCCATTCACATCTGGTAGCCCTATGCGGTGTGGTAACCTTTATTTGCAAAATCAGTACCACTCGTGGGTCACCATCTGTATTCACTGCTTCAGCGAAACTTTGAAACAACAAACACCTATCCCTTTTTAAGGGCTGACTCACTTCTTGAACCCTGACTATGGCTGGAAGGCAAAACCCCTATTTCAATGACCATATTACACTTTGTGATAGGCAAATAAGTTTGAGCTATTTCAGCAGTCTCTCTCCTCTTAGGATTGGGGCAAAGTGTCCATCTGTGGTTTTGTAAGTTTCAGTGGTGTATATCCCTTTAACTTTGATCTCTGCTGCATGAGGTTTTTTTTTGTTTTTCTAAGTTGCTCAGACTGTTTGTAGGCAAAAAGCATAACAAAAAAATTTCACATAAAAATCTCCGGTCCTTTTTAACTTCAAAGACACCTCTCATCTCACTTCTGACACCATATGTAGACGGACGTTCACAGAGGTACACAATTGGAGACTTTTATAAGGTGAAATTATAATAAGGCTTTATTGTGCCTTTCCTTTTTCATCAGGAAATCCATCCAAACACAGGGGGGGGGGGGGGAACAAAGCTTCTATTCACTTGGGAGTATTTCTAGTGAAACACTATGCAATTAATTCACATCTCCCTTAGTCAAGCATTTCTCCCAGCCCCAAACACATAGCATGGAATAAGCAGATATAAGAAGTCTCTTAAGAATGAAAGTCTTATCTGTGTCTTGGAGGGAAAATCTTCTCAGTTCCTGGTTCAGCTCCCTTCCCTCAGGGTGTGTCAGCTTCAGGTTTAGTAGTTTTCCCTGTATCTTGAAATCAGCTCTGCTGTGTCTTCTGGCAGAGCTCAAGACATGGTCAGCTCCAGAGATCTGTGTTCTCTTGGTCAGTCTCTCCTGGGAGACTCAAGAACCCCTGCTCTGTCTCCAAAGGTCAGCTCACAAGTGAGCTAAGGAGTCACTTCTTGTCTCAACAGACAGGCTTTTGTAAGCAATCTAAATCAGGCAGGTGGTGTTTATTAATTGACTACCAGTAGTTAACCACCACACTGCTAGATTAAAGGCACATTACTTGAACAGGGATTACTCCCCTGTTACACTTACTAATAAAGGTTCAGCGCACTTGGTTACCCCTGATCCGTGTGTTGAGGTCCTAGAGTGTCAGCTCTTGGATCCAGATGTCCTAAATGCATTACTGTGGCTGTATGCAAATTATGCGACATTAAAGATTCCTGTGTGTTTTGCCTTTCCTTTGATGCTGGGACTGGGAGATTTCTAAGCTGTAAGTCTCAGAGTGGGTTTGTCTGAGAGTCTTTACAGAATGTGTCTATGTATCGGGATTCCAGAGTTATGCTTTACACCAAGAATTGGATCCGGAAATAGAGTGAGATTCTCAGATCCAGCCAAGCACATTGCTTCGGGCAAACTCCGACTCTAAAAGCACTATTACAACTCACTGTCAGGACTCCTGCTGCAGCAGCATCTTCCAGACAAGGTAACCGGCACGTAGGGGTTAATATATACCTGCGATCACCCACGGGGTCCCTAGTAGACAGAGGGGTTCCTAGTATAAAGAGTGGTACCCAGATACATGCCCAGATACCCTGTGCCTAGGATAGGGGTTTAGGGGGGTACTCCAGCTAGGTGACAAAGCTGAGAGTGGTTCATGTGTGTAAAAGTTTTAAAAGTTATTTTTCTAAAGTGTGCCAAGTATGGGGCTAGTGAATGTAGGGAATATATACACTCACTCCATCGCTGACACCAGAACAGGGACTTACAGATTTTACCAGAAATAAGACAGTATATTTTATTAAAGGATTATATTTAATAGGTACAGTGGTGTGAAAAAGAAAGTACACCCTCTTTGAATTCTATGGTTTTACATATCAGGACATAATAACAATCGTCTGTTCCTTAGCGGGTCTTAAAATTAGGTAAATATAACCTCAGATGAACAACAACACATTACATATTACACCGTGTCATGATTTATTTAACAAAAATAAAGCCAAAATGGAGAAGCTATGTGTGAAATTAACCGGATTTAATCATCTGTTTGGAGTCATTGTCAGTGAAGTCACCGCCAGATGATATTGGCTCCTGGAGCAGCTGCACTCTGTAGCAGCCGTTGGGACGCCAGGGATGGCTGAAAATTGGAACACCAATACTCCCACACTGCTGGCTATGGGGTTAGCTACCCACGTGTATTCGCCAAACACTCCTGGTACCTACTGCAGCACCATTGACATCACTAGATGTGCCGCATCAAAGCGACATACTAGATCGGTCCAAGTGGACAAAAGCTGCAGGTGCCGTGCGGAGCAAAGCAGTGATTTTGAGATATAAGTTGTAACGATGCGCTCACCACAAACAAGGCGTGACCGCGAGGCCGAGGTGGGGATTTGATAAACGCCAACCCACAGCCGCGAGGGCGCGGCTGGAGTGTAGATAAGTTGAGGTAGGAGAGGTCAGGATGGTCAGTGATACTTGCCGAGGTCTGGTTTGGAGAGGTATGGATAATTACAGGTACTTTAGCCAGGGTCGGGATTGGAGAGGTGCGGATCGTCGTGGGTAAGCCGGAGAAGAGCGGAATCCAAAGAACAAGCAAGGTCAGGCAAGGATCAGACAGGACTGCAGTGAACACAGCGCACATAAATATGGTATTGCTCAGCCAATGTGCCAGAAGGCAGGATGAACATTATAAGGCAGAACAGTCCAATGAGCTGGGAGCATACTCAGGAGTATGCCTGGCTGCAGTTGGCTGAGGGAGACAGCACAGGTGAATCCCATTAGACAGAGGAGCAAAGAAGCTTCTGTGCGCCGCGCATAGCGCGTCCACACTGTGCGGGGATGACATCACTGTGCGAGTGAAGGCTGGAGGCGGGACCAGCGGGAATGGTATTTAGTGCCGAGTACAGTCCGCGCGCGCCCCTAGAAGGAACGCTGGCATTTGCCGGTCTGCGAGATGCGCTGCAGGAGGCAGAAGAGGCAGGGGACCCGATAGCAGGTCTAGGCAGGTAGGAAGCGCGTCGGGGTTGGGCGCGAATGATGGATCCTTACATAAATATAGCCAGGTCCCCTGGTACCGTGCTGTGGCTGGTTGCGTGGCACTCCGGTCCAGGGAGTGCTGCAGTAGCGTGCGGGTGCACCCGACAAGTACCGGGAGTTGCGGCAGGTAGAGGGGCAACTGGGTCGCCGGAGCTCTTTGGAGGGATGTCGGTAAGGGCGCAGCCATCTTGCACATAGTCGCGCATGCGCAGTGGAACCTTGTGCATGCTCAGAAATGCCCCGAGGTGTGGCGGCCATTACAGAGGCGCACGCACCAGGTTGCGGTGACCATGTTAGAGATTAGCTGCGCAGGGGAACTACAGTTCCCAGCAGCCCCAGGGGCTGCTAGTCAGGTGCAGGAACAGAGCCAATAGGGCTGCAGCAATCCCCCGCTCCCAGTATTGATACGTTTGGCATGCTACGAGCCACACAGTCGGAAGGGGAGCAGAGAGAGAGCAGGTAGTGTCCAGGGAGCTGTGCTTCTCTGGACTAGGCCTAGTTTGCCCCTTAGGTTCCAGGTATACCCTGACTCCCCAATCAGCTTGTGGGTGCTTCAGAGACAAGCCCTCAGAATAGGGACATTGCCCCTTTAGATCTATGGTGTCAGGGACACAGTCAAGACGCCACGCAGCACTTGCGGCCTGTGGTCTAGGACCAGACCACCACCGCAAGATAGAGACTCTCTTCAGGTGGGACACTCCAACTGGAGTCCACCCCACGTAGAGGCGGACGCCGACTACGTGAGACCAGACTGATCCTAACATCAGCCGTTAGGAGCACCCGGCAGGTATCACGCTCAAGTGCACCAACGATTCACACACATTCTGTGGGTAGACCTATCGCACACTTTGAGGTGGGTGTTGGCTCCTGTGGACACCGGGTGGTTAGGTGCCAAGGGCACCTCAGTACTTTGGGAGAAACCTCACCAGGGTGTGGACAAGGTGGTTGGACAGTGGGGCACTGTGTGGGGGCAAGGCCGTGCGAGGCCTGTATGATATGCGTTAGTGTGTTATTAGTATATCTATGTTCAGTAAACCTGTTATTATATACCCGTGTGTGTATTCATTGTATTGGGTCCTTTGAAGGGGTTATCCAGTGCTGCTAAGATCCCTCCCAGATTGAATCAGGTACACCCCAGGCTCCCTGCAGCGGAGGGTCAGGCCTCCTGTCAGCCTATCAAGTAACGCACCACACGTAGTCACCCTAGACACGGGGGAAAAGGAGCTACATAAGCAAATGTCCCACAACATATGTTGTTACTACTACTGTATATGTTGTGGCACAGTTACTTATATCTCCAAATCACTGCTTCACTCCGCACGGCACCTGCAGCTTTTGTCCACTTAGATCGAACTAGTATGTCACTTTGATGCAGCACATCTAGTGACGTCAATGGTGCTGCAGTAGGTACCGGGAGTGTTTGGCGAATACACGTGGGTAGCTAACCCCATAGCCAGCAGTGCGGGAGTATTGATGTTCCAATTTTCATTTTCACCCATCCCTGGCGTCCCAACGGCTGCTACAGCGTGCAGCTGCTCTAGGAGCCAATATCTTCTGGCGGTGACTTCACTGATGACGAGTCCACAGAGACTGTTACATCCGGGCAAGAGAGCGTTCCCAATAGACGATTGGATCGCAAGATACTGACGGTGGTCACTGATGGGGAAGGAGCCAGCAGACTGGTGATAATGGTAACGTACCAAAAACATGCCCTGCTTTAATTAAGTTTGAATTCTGTACGTGCAATACTTACCACATGTAATTGGTCACTTGATAATAATATGTTTACACTATGAGAGTCGTGCTCTATCTGTTCTTTTCATGATTATTACACTATTAAAAAAAGTGCTGTGTCCTTCTAATAGAAATTAGTATGTGGTCAATTAAGCAATATGGTCCACATGGTGGCGCTATTTGTACGTTCCTAAGAATACATTTGTATGTCATTACCCAGAATCCCTGGCTGCAATGGAAACATTGTATGCCAAGAGATACTTGGGAAAGGCAGGTTTTTGGACCTGTCTGAGATAAGTGGGTTATTTGTTCATTGCACACTGTACAGTGGAGGATTTTTGTAACTTTTTTTTTACTCACAATAACTTATTTTGTGTCTAAGAATACTTCCCAAGTCTATACATGTATAATATTTTATTATATGAAACGGACAGTATATGGAATGTTTCAAGCACAACAATTTTGCATTAGCAATGATGGGACAAATATGTGATTATCACAATGTTCAGTCTCCCAAACCAAAAGAAAGAGAGTCCCGTCTTAGCCGCACTGTTACCGGTTCCAATGCGTTCTGGTGCCGGTACAGAATCTGGTTCCACTTGCTACTTCCGTCGGCCCAGGTCGCCCCATTTATGCTTCCGTCGGCCCAGGTCGCCCCATTTATGCCAGTCTTATGCGTTGTGAGCTTAAAGCAGCAATTCAAGCAATATCCTACATGTGTTTTTTTTTTTTAAATAAATCAGTCCTGTACTATGAGAAAATACTTGGAAATGACAACAAATAAACCGGCGCCTAACAACAAATGTTCAGTGAAAAAACCTGGCCATATATAAATGTCCAGTCCTGTTGAACATGTACATACAGACTTCTACTAACTCTAACAGTACATTTTTATTGTTAGAGTTAGTAGAAGTCTGTATGTTTCATGTGTGTTGGTCTAATTTTTTATATACTTTGTTTTTTATTTATTTTAAGATTTTATGATTCTAAGTATTCCACAGTTATACACTATGATTGGTCTCTGGTTTTATTTCCACATGTTGTGAGACAACAATCAAGATTTATCAGAAGAATCCTGGTTCAACAGGACTGGACATTTATATATGGTCAGGTTTTTCCCCTGAACATTTGTTGATAGGAGCCGGTTTCTTTTCTGTCATTTCTGTGTGTGATTTGTAATTATTTCACTTGTTCCAGACAGCCTTCCTATATTTTAGGCACTTTTTTATATTTATTAGTAGAGTCTATAGCACACTATATTATTATTAAGCATTAGCGCTGTAGCACAATTATCTTTCTTTTTACATGAGAAAATACTTGTAGCATTAAAAAAAAAATGTTTTAAAGACATTTTTAATGTTTCTAATGCAGGAAGCATTTCCAAAGTGACAGCCCCCTCCCCTTCTGATAGGCTCTGGCTCTTGAGCCCCGCCCTCTCTTTAGCAGGGCACAAATTGTATCTAGTAACTGCCTAAGGCTTTGTCCCCGCTGGCTCTGAGCGCGCTCATGCTTGGGAGAGCTCACCGATGCTGCAGGGGAAGCTGAGCGCGTTAGAAAGTTAAAAAAAATGTTTACCTGAGCGCCGGTGAGCGTGTGTGCGCGCACATCGCGTGAGCGGGAACTTGTATGTGTGTGTGTGTGTGTATATATATATATATATATATATATATATATATATATATATATATATATATATATATATATATACACAGTGTTCGACAAATCACCCAAAAATCTACTCGCCCAACCAAAAAATCTACTCGCCACCTAGTCCCGCCCCCAACTCCGCCCCTAGTCCCGCCCCCAACCCCGCTTTAAAATAAAATATATAAATAAAATACATTTAATAAATTCCTAGTCTGAACATTCGTTTTTTACATAAATGTATTTATTGTATTACATTATACTACAATTAGTCCTTGTTACATGTGTGTGTGTAAATGTCGGATCTAGAAATAAAAGCCAGATTTGAATGACTAGTTTCCTGAACCCCTTAACCAGTGTCTGGATGCCCCCGCTTCACAATATCTAAAGCAGCAATCCCGCCTGGGATCTTACCTGATCCGCAGTCCCTCAATGTCCAGGTAGCCTCATTCCCGCAATGTTATACAACTGCAATTGGCATTAGACAGTGAGGCATTTAAAGTGAGGTTTTTAAGTGATAAATACAGTTGTATATATATATATATATATAGTTAATATACTCACTTTCTTCATGCAAGACCAATAACCAATAACCTCAGCTGATATGACATGGATCTAATTGCATTCTCTTCACAGGTATGTTCCTGATGTTGAAACCCTGAGTAAAAGACTGAATCTGGCCTTGTAGAATTGATATAAGTATGTTCCTGATGTTGAAACCCTGAATACAAGACTGAATCTGGCCTTGTAGAATTGATATAAGTATGTTCCTGATGTTGAAACCCTGTGTAAAAGACTGAATCTGGCCTTGTAGAATTGATATAAGTTAGTATGTTTGAATTTAAAAAGTTATTTTTTTTCTTCCTCTTAACTCTGTGCTGTTAATTGACCAAATGGAACAAGCTGATTGATTGGGGAGGGGGAGGGTCATGTGACTGTTTTATACAGCTAAAACAAACACCTATCCTGCAATTTGCAGGAACTGCAATTTGCATTAGATAGTGAGGCATTTAAAGTGAGCTTTTTAAGTGATAAATACAGTTAGACTATAGTTTGACTAGAGGTGATTGGGGACTGGATCTACTGCACACTCTTTTACTGACTGACTGAGGGGGGGTGACTGACTGAGGGGGGGGGTGACTGACTGGGGGGGTACCTCTGGTGTCACACACATACTCCCATACACACATACACATTCTCACACACACACACCCATTCTCCCATATATACACACACACACACACACACACACACACACACTACACACACGGGGGGGGGGGAAAGGCCGCGACCAACACCACCACCACGCTTCTCCCCCACCCACCCGTGCCCATCTCCCGCTCGTGGGGGGGGGGGGACAGGCCGACACCCCCCCCCTATACTTCAAGCGGGAGTAGTGGAAGCTTTGGGGAGTAGGCAGGGTGGGGGGGAGTCACGTAACGAGGTGTCCCCCAGCGGTTGCCACTGCCCTGCTCCCCTCGCCGGCATTTCCCGCAGTTTTGCTGCGCAGGTTTGCCAGCATCCCCCCCACCCTGCGGCGGCATGAAGCTAGTTGTCGGGCGGGCAGACGGGCATCCCCCCCCCATTCCTCACCTCATGCAGACCAGCATCCCCTACCACACACACCTCACCTCACACTCCGTCATGAAGATAGCTGGGCTGTGTAATCTTTGGGGAGGCGGCAGGGTAGGAGGCACGTGGTGAGGCCCCCCCCCCTGTATGCCAACCGGGCTGCAGCAGTGGGGACCTCTCGCCCCGGGCAGCGATCGGTGGACAGGAGAGGAAGGGGACAGGGGGAGGGGACAGGAGGGGAAGCGGACAGGAGGAGGGGAAGAGGACAGGAGGAGGGAGAGCTAACGCAAAGGTGCGGCAGAGGACAGAAGCAGAGGGCCGCGGGTTGTGGGGACCGCACGGGTTGTCTTGCAGGAGGCAGGGAAGGAGCAGAGGGGCCGCAGCATGGAGAGTACTTACCCTCCAACAGATCCCCTGGCAGAGAAAGAATGGCCGCTCGTTGGGGGTGGGCTCATATAGAGCCTGGCCGCGCGCCCACAAAGCCTGGGAGTGCGCGCCAATCATCTGTCAGGTAGGGGAGTTTTTTTTTTTTTTTTTCAGCGCGAGCAGGGAAATTTAAAAAAACAACCACGTGTGCTGCTTGGGCCAATGTTTACTCGCCCGGGGGTTAAATCCACCCGCCCCGGGCGTGTAAATGTATAGGATTGTCGAACACTGTATATATATATGTATATGTATATGTATATGTATATGTATATATATATATATATATATATATATATATATATATATATATATATATATATATATATATATATATATGTGTGTGTCACCTCGCCAAGCGCGGCACGCTCAGCGCTAGCGGGGACGCAGCCCAAAGTTTGTGCCTGTGATACAGGGAAGTAAAATGACTTGCCAAAGATCACAGGATCTCAAACTGGTATTTCAACCAGGATCATCCATTTTAATGGCAATAACGTTACCATCAAGTTACTCCTAAATTATCTACAGTATGTATCAGCACAATTTTAACACAGAAACATGTACAGTGCATCTTGTGTGGTTTTGCCCCTGTGTGTGCCAGCTTCCGATGTGGGGAGTGTTCATACAATGAGTTGCATGACACATGTATTATAATGGAACACATCAGTTTTGTTTCACTTCTGGAGGCCAAGCAAATCTCTTTGCTAACGACCTCTGTCACATATAAGAAACTTGGTTGATAAACTTGTTACATCCGAAGAAGCTGCAATAAAATAAACATTTGCGAGGTAAAGAGACGCTGCTCTGCATACGATACAGATGCACACGCTGCTCTGCGTATAATACAGATACACACGCTGCTCTGCGTATGATACAGATACACACGCTGCTCTGTGTATGATACAGATGCACACGCTGCTCTGCGTATAATACAGATGCACACGCTGCTCTGCGTATAATACAGATACACACGCTGCTCTGCGTATGATACAGATACACACGCTGCTCTGTGTATGATACAGATGCACGCGCTGCTCTGCGTATGATACAGATACACACGCTGCTCTGCGTATGATACAGATACACACGCTGCTCTGCGTATGATACAGATGCACACGCTGCTCTGCGTATGATACAGATACACGCGCTGCTCTGCGTATGATACAGATGCACACGCTGCTCTGCGTATAATACAGATACACACGCTGCTCTGCGTATGATACAGATGCACACGCTGCTCTGCGTATGATACAGATGCACACGCTGCTCTGCGTATAATACAGATGCACACGCTGCTCTGCATACGATACAGATACACACGCTGCTCTGTGTATAATACAGATACACGCGCTGCTCTGCTTATAATACAGATACACACGCTGCTCTGCGTATGATACAGATGCACACGCTGCTCTGCGTATGATACAGATGCACACGCTGCTCTGCGTACGATACAGATACACACGCTGCTCTGCGTATGATACAGATACACGCGCTGCTCTGCGTATGATACAGATACACACGCCGCTCTGGGTATGATACAGATGCACAAGCTGCTCTGCGTATGATACAGATG
Organism: Ascaphus truei; assembly: GCF_040206685.1. Taxonomy (NCBI): domain Eukaryota; kingdom Metazoa; phylum Chordata; class Amphibia; order Anura; family Ascaphidae; genus Ascaphus; species Ascaphus truei. Next base: position 46,203,318 of record NC_134489.1, on the reverse strand, counting down.
CACACGCTGCTCTGCGTATTATACAGATACACACGCTGCTCTGCGTACGATACAGATGCACACGCTGCTCTGCATACGATACAGATACACACGCTGCTCTGCGTACGATACAGATGCACACGATGCTCTGCGTATAATACAGATGCACACGCTGCTCTGCGTATGATACAGATGCACACGCTGCTCTGCGTATGATACAGATACACACGCTGCTCTGCGTATGATACAGATGCACACGCTGCTCTGCGTATGATACAGATGCACACGCTGCTCTGCGTATGATACAGATGCACACGCTGCTCTGCGTATAATACAGATACACACGCTGCTCTGCGTATGATACAGATACAGTCGCTGCTCTGCGTATGATACAGATGCACATGCCGCTCTGGGTATGATACAGATGCACACGCTGCTCTGCGTATGATACAGATACACACGCTGCTCTGCGTATGATACAGATGCACACGCTGCAGATGCACACGCTGCTCTGCGTATGATACAGATGCACACGCTGCTCTGCGTATGATACAGATACACACGCCGCTCTGCGTATAATACAGATACACGCGCTGCTCTGCGTACGATACAGATGCACACGCTGCTCTGCGTATAATACAGATGCACACGCTGCTCTGCGTATGATACAGATGCACACGCTGCTCTGCGTATGATACAGATACACATGCTGCTCTGCGTATGATACAGATGCACACGCTGCTCTGCGTATGATACAGATACACACGCTGCTCTGCGTACGATACAGATGCACACGCTGCTCTGCATACGATACAGATACACACGCTGCTCTGCGTACGATACAGATGCACACGATGCTCTGCGTATAATACAGATGCACACGCTGCTCTGCGTATGATACAGATACACACGCTGCTCTGCGTATGATACAGATGCACACGCTGCTCTGCGTATGATACAGATGCACACGCTGCTCTGCGTATGATACAGATGCACACGCTGCTCTGCGTATGATACAGATGCACACGCTGCTCTGCGTATGATACAGATACACGCGCTGCTCTGCGTATGATACAGATACACACGCTGCTCTGCGTATGATACAGATACACGCGCTGCTCTGCGTATGATACAGATACACGCGCCGCTCTGCGTATAATACAGATACACGCGCTGCTCTGCGTACGATACAGATGCACACGCTGCTCTGCGTATAATACAGATGCACACGCTGCTCTGCGTATGATACAGATGCACACGCTGCTCTGCGTATGATACAGATGCACACGCTGCTCTGCGTATGATACAGATACACATGCTGCTCTGCGTATGATACAGATGCACACGCTGCTCTGCGTATGATACAGATGCACACGCTGCTCTGCGTATGATACAGATACACACGCTGCTCTGCGTACGATACAGATGCACACGCTGCTCTGCATACGATACAGATACACACGCTGCTCTGCGTACGATACAGATGCACACGCTGCTCTGAGTATGATACAGATACACACGCTGCTCTGAGTATGATACAGATACACACGCTGCTCTGCGTACGATACAGATGCACACGCTGCTCTTCATACGATACAGATACACACGCTGCTCTGCGTACGATACAGATGCACACGATGCTCTGCGTATAATACAGATGCACACGCTGCTCTGCGTATGATACAGATGCACACGCTGCTCTGCGTATGATACAGATACACACGCTGCTCTGCGTATGATACAGATACACACGCTGCTCTGCGTATGATACAGATGCACACGCTGCTCTGCGTATGATACAGATGCACACGCTGCTCTGCGTATGATACAGATGCACATGCTGCTCTGCGTATGATACAGATACACGCGCTGCTCTGCGTATGATACAGATGCACATGCCGCTCTGGGTATGATACAGATGCACACGCTGCTCTGCGTATGATACAGATACACACGCTGCTCTGCGTATGATACAGATGCACACGCTGCAGATGCACACGCTGCTCTGCGTATGATACAGATGCACACGCTGCTCTGCGTATGATACAGATACACACGCCGCTCTGCGTATAATACAGATACACGCGCTGCTCTGCGTACGATACAGATGCACACGCTGCTCTGCGTATAATACAGATGCACACGCTGCTCTGCGTATGATACAGATGCACACGCTGCTCTGCGTATGATACAGATACACATGCTGCTCTGCGTATGATACAGATGCACACACTGCTCTGCGTATGATACAGATGCACATGCTGCTCTGCGTATGATACAGATGCACACGCTGCTCTGCGTATAATACAGATTCACACGCTGCTCTGCGTATGATACAGATGCACACGCTGCTCTGCTTATAATACAGATACACACGCTGCTCTGTGTATAATACAGATGCACACGCTGCTCTGCGTATGATACAGATGCACACGCTGCTCTGCGTATGATACAGATGCACACGCCGCTCTGCGTATAATACAGATGCACGCGCTGCTCTGCGTATGATACAGATACACACGCTGCTCTGCGTATGATACAGATGCACACGCTGCTCTGCGTATGATACAGATACACGCGCTGCTCTGCGTATGATACAGATGCACACGCTGCAGATGCACACGCTGCTCTGCGTATGATACAGATACACACGCCGCTCTGCGTATAATACAGATACACGCGCTGCTCTGCGTACGATACAGATGCACACGCTGCTCTGCGTATAATACAGATGCACACGCTGCTCTGCGTATGATACAGATGCACACGCTGCTCTGCGTATAATACAGATGCACACGCTGCTCTGCGTATGATACAGATGCACACGCTGCTCTGCGTATGATACAGATGCACACGCTGCTCTGCGTATGATACAGATGCACACGCTGCTCTGCGTATGATACAGATGCACACGCTGCTCTGCATACGATACAGATACACACGCTGCTCTGCGTACGATACAGATGCACACGATGCTCTGCGTATAATACAGATGCACACGCTGCTCTGCGTATGATACAGATGCACACACTGCTCTGCGTATGATACAGATACACACGCTGCTCTGCGTATGATACAGATGCACACGCTGCTCTGCGTATGATACAGATACACACGCTGCTCTGCGTATGATACAGATGCACACGCTGCTCTGCGTATAATACAGATACACACGCTGCTCTGCGTATGATACAGATGCACACGCTGCTCTGCGTATGATACAGATGCACACGCTGCTCTGCGTATGATACAGATACACGCGCTGCTCTGCGTATGATACAGATGCACACGCTGCTCTGCGTATGATACAGATACACGCGCTGCTCTGCGTATGATACAGATGCACACGCTGCAGATGCACACGCTGCTCTGCGTATGATACAGATGCACACGCTGCTCTGCGTATGATACAGATACACACGCCGCTCTGCGTATAATACAGATACACGCGCTGCTCTGCGTACGATACAGATGCACACGCTGCTCTGCGTATAATACAGATGCACACGCTGCTCTGCGTATGATACAGATGCACACGCTGCTCTGCGTATGATACAGATGCACACGCTGCTCTGCGTATAATACAGATACACACGCTGCTCTGCGTATGATACAGATGCACACGCTGCTCTGCGTATAATACAGATACACACGCTGCTCTGCGTATGATACAGATGCACACGCTGCTCTGTGTATAATACAGATGCACGCGCTGCTCTGCGTATGATACAGATACACGCGCTGCTCTGCGTATAATACAGATTCACACGCTGCTCTGCGTATGATACAGATGCACACGCTGCTCTGCTTATAATACAGATACACACGCTGCTCTGTGTATAATACAGATGCACACGCTGCTCTGCGTATGATACAGATGCACACGCTGCTCTGCGTATGATACAGATGCACACGCCGCTCTGCGTATAATACAGATGCACGCGCTGCTCTGCGTATGATACAGATACACACGCTGCTCTGCGTATGATACAGATGCACACGCTGCTCTGCGTATGATACAGATACACGCGCTGCTCTGCGTATGATACAGATGCACACGCTGCAGATGCACACGCTGCTCTGCGTATGATACAGATGCACACGCTGCTCTGCGTATGATACAGATACACACGCCGCTCTGCGTATAATACAGATACACGCGCTGCTCTGCGTACGATACAGATGCACACGCTGCTCTGCGTATAATACAGATGCACACGCTGCTCTGCGTATGATACAGATGCACACGCTGCTCTGCGTATAATACAGATGCACACGCTGCTCTGCGTATGATACAGATGCACACGCTGCTCTGCGTATGATACAGATGCACACGCTGCTCTGCGTATGATACAGATGCACACGCTGCTCTGCGTATGATACAGATGCACACGCTGCTCTGCATACGATACAGATACACACGCTGCTCTGCGTACGATACAGATGCACACGATGCTCTGCGTATAATACAGATGCACACGCTGCTCTGCGTATGATACAGATGCACACGCTGCTCTGCGTATGATACAGATACACACGCTGCTCTGCGTATGATACAGATGCACACGCTGCTCTGCGTATGATACAGATACACACGCTGCTCTGCGTATGATACAGATGCACACGCTGCTCTGCGTATGATACAGATGCACACGCTGCTCTGCGTATGATACAGATACACGCGCTGCTCTGCGTATGATACAGATGCACACGCTGCTCTGCGTATGATACAGATACACGCGCTGCTCTGCGTATGATACAGATGCACACGCTGCAGATGCACACGCTGCTCTGCGTATGATACAGATGCACACGCTGCTCTGCGTATGATACAGATACACACGCCGCTCTGCGTATAATACAGATACACGCGCTGCTCTGCGTACGATACAGATGCACACGCTGCTCTGCGTATAATACAGATGCACACGCTGCTCTGCGTATGATACAGATGCACACGCTGCTCTGCGTATGATACAGATGCACACGCTGCTCTGCGTATAATACAGATGCACGTGCCGCTCTGCGTATAATACAGATGCACACGCCGCTCTGCGTATGATACAGATGCACACGCTACTCTGCGTATGATACAGATACACACGCTGCTCTGCGTATGATACAGATGCACACGCTGCTCTGCGTATGATACAGATGCACACGCTGCTCTGCGTATGATACAGATGCACACTCTGCTCTGCGTATGATACAGATACACACGCTGCTCTGCGTATGATACAGATGCACACGCTGCTCTGCGTATGATACAGATACACACGCTGCTCTGCGTATGATACAGATGCACACGCTGCTCTGCGTATGATACAGATGCACGCGCTGCTCTGCGTATGATACAGATACACACGCTGCTCTGCGTATGATACAGATGCACACGCTGCTCTGCGTATGATACAGATGCACGCGCTGCTCTGCGTATGATACAGATACACGCGCTGCTCTGCGTATGATACAGATGCACACGCTGCTCTGCGTATAATACAGATACACACGCTGCTCTGCGTATGATACAGATGCACACGCTGCTCTGTGTATAATACAGATGCACGCGCTGCTCTGCGTATGATACAGATACACGCGCTGCTCTGCGTATGATACAGATGCACACGCTCTGCGTATAATACAGATACACACGCTGCTCTGCGTATGATACAGATGCACGCGCGGCTCTGCGTATGATACAGATGCACACGCTGCTCTGCGTATGATACAGATGCACGCGCGGCTCTGCGTATGATACAGATGCACACGCTGCTCTGCGTATGATACAGATGCACGCGCTGCTCTGCGTATGATACAGATACACGCGCTACTCTGCATATGATACAGATGGACACGCCACTCTGCGTGTGATACAGGTACACACACCGCTATATGATACAGATGCACACGCCACTCTGCGTGTGATACAGGTACACACATCGCTATATGATACAGATGCACACGCCACTCTGCGTGTGATACAGGTACACACACCGCTATATGATACAGATGCACACGCTGCTCTGCGTATGATACAGATGCACACGCCACTCTGCGTGTGATACAGGTACACACACCGCTATATGATACAGATGCACACTCTGGTGTACACTGCTTTACTTATACTACAAATACATGCGATACTCTGTGAATAATACAAATACATATACTGTTCTGCTTATAGTACAGATGCACATGCTGCTCTGTGTATAGTACATACTGTATATACACTGCTTTGCATCGTGGGCCTCTCTGGCAGTACCAGGATTCGTTTAGCTTCATATTTGTGTAATTAAAAGCAGTTGGAACATTTGGCAGGGGAGGAGGGGTGATGGTTCTCTCTGAGTGATGATTCCCATGACATTAAGGCACCGAGTGAGTAATCCTACGCTGTACAGCCTGGGAGCCTGACTATGAAAGGCAGCATGGTCAGGCGGCAAAGAGAGGGCTGTGTAGTCCCGAGGAGGGAGCTCAAAGCCCCCCTCCTCATCACAAAGAACCTGAGTCATATTCTTCAGCCCTTGCTCTGCCCCTGAACTCCAACATACACAGCATCTCGTCTCCTCCCCCTGTCTCGGGGATTTTCCTCTCCCCATCTCTTTTGCCCTTTGTTTCTGATCCCCCTTTCCTCTGTTTTTTTTCTATCTCTATTCTCTTATCTTTCTCCCATTGCATATCTATCTATTTATCTCATCTATATAACTATATCTGCCCTTCTGTCTTCCCCACCTTTATCACTATTATCACTCCCCCTTTCTCTACCTCTATTCCCTCTGTCAGTTTCCCCTTGTTCCTCTTTCTTTATCATTGTGCTGTCACACATCTGAACACAGAATTCTCCCCAGTATAGCTTGCTCTATGGGAACTTTCCCCGTTTGCTTCGGTGGAATATTTTCATCATGCTCAAAAAATGTTGTGTGTTTTTATTTCCAAGCTGAGAATAGAATTAAGGATAAAAATATACGAGACGCAGTTTATTAATGGAATATGTCTGATGAGACTAGAGTCAGACCCACTGCAGAGGGAGCCCTTCCCACAATGCTTTGCTCTTCCTCTCCTACAAGAGAGAACTTCCCATAATTCATGGCTCTGCCGAACCTATAAAGGGATTCCTAACCCAGTTCCCACAACACATTGCTACTGTATGCCACTCCAACATAGAGATTCCTTCGAATAGTGCATTACTCTGCTTTTCCTATAGAGGGAGCCCATCCCACAACGCATTGCTATGCCTCTCCTATGGAGGGAGCCCATCCTGCAAGACACTGCTCTGCCACTCCTATAGGAGCCAATACCACAATCCCAAAGAGACACATCTCTCTGCCTCTTCTGTAATACGGTGCTAGTAGCAGCATTAGTCCCAGAAAGAAAAAGATACATTGTAGACTGTGAATTACCTTTTAACTGAAACTAAATTGTACAATGTTTTCTTGTGTGTAAGTTTTCAAAACTGCAGAGGTCTCTTCATCAGGTATCACTGCCTTCTATAGGTGAAGCTCCTCCCTTTAGGGTATTCTCCCTACAGTAAGCTCTGTTCACTAGATGTGACCCCTTTACAGAGGGCCCTGTCCTCCCTCCTCACAATTTGGGGAACACGTGTTGTCTTTCAAGTGAGCAAACACATTTCTGAACGAGTGTCTCACATTCCAAGGCTGTGAGCTCAGCCGAGCCCAGGAAAGCATTGTGTGAGAGGGAAGCAGCCTAGGATCGCTCTCTTCAGAACTCCTCTGCTCCTGGAGTCTGCGGTGTAATTACTTTGTAATGCGATGCGGTCACCTCTCACCGGGGCTTACAGACAGCAAAGAATTGATAGCTCCCATTACTGTATAGACCTAAAGTACCCATGAACTTCTCTTATCATACAAAACATCTCCATACAACTCTTTCTATACTTCCCTACATTCGCTCCCTAGAAATACTCCTGTTAGCCCCTATTACGGTTCCTATTTCTCCTTATAGCTGCTCCCAAAAACTCCTATCATTCCACATAATTGCTCCCTATAACTCCTCTTATTCGTCCATATAACCGTTCCTATTCACCTTTTCCTATAACTCTAATTACTGCTCCATATTACCGCTCCCTACAACTGCTTCTATTGCTCAATATAACCGCTTTGTATAATCCACTGCTACCTATGACTCCTATTATTCCATAAAAGTGATCCCTGTAACTCCTAAGAGTGTAACTGTCACGGGAAACCAGGTTTCTTAACACCCTTTTATTACCGGGATCATTGATTGAACAAAACAAGATGGTAAAATAAATGGTAATTTATTTCTCGTAAAAGACAGACACACAAAGTTACACAATTTAAGTCAAACACTTACTGGGAGCGGGGCTAACGAATAAATCCGTTTTCGGAACGAAATTCCTAAAGATGACCGTTTTAGAGGACATCCCAATGACTGGGAGTTACTCGCAAAAGTCCTGGAACTGTCTTCGGCATCCAATGCCAGCTGCGACCGCTACGTTCTAAACAGCGGGACATAGAAACTTTTCTGACTTTAAAATCTTTGAAGCCGGCTCGCGTCTATTCAGTACAGAGCATCTTTGAATTTGCCGCTGTTTGTTTGGCGCTTGGAATCTGCCCTTCTCATTGGCTGCAAGCTCTCTTAAGGCTTTCAGGCTTTCATCCACTAACCTGAACAGCCTATCAGAGCGTGGGAATACTCCTGCCAGCCAATTTAACCGGTTTTAAAGCCGGGAGGGCACCTTTTCTCAGTCTGCAAAAGGGGCGTGCGACAACCTGGCACCTCTGCCTCTTTGCATACCAAGCCCATCCACAGAGTCTGAGTTCTGGCAAATGGTGCCCGGATAGCCCTGTGTTAGCGAGGATGTGGGTACTGAGGCAGAACTGCAGTACCCCTTCTGTTCTAACACCTTGGCATCCCTGAGGCTTTCAAGTACGGACTCCGCACAGACACAGAGGCACAAGCTTGGTTACCATCTGGGCTGGCCGGAATCCATGACTTAGAAAATCCCTCAGTTCATATACAGGTTACCAATATATATACACATTAAACTGTAACCATTTAATAAAATATATTGTGTCCTGTTTTCTGTGTGCTAAAAGTTATGAGTTCCTATTCTGGTGTCCGGGACGGAGTGAGTGTATATATTCCCTACATTCACTAGCCTCATTCTTGGCACAAATGAGAAAATACTTTAAAAACTTTTAGACACTGTAAAACCTGCTCAGCTTTATAACCTAGCTGGAGCAGCCCCTGAACCCCTACACTAGGTTCAGTGTACCTGGGTATGTATCTGGTTATCTCTGCTATTTTGGGGAACCCCTGCTAACCTAGGGATTCCGTGAATAGCTGCAGATATAGTTTAACCCCTTCATACCCCTTTACCTTGTCTGGATGATGCTGTAGCAGGGATCCTGGCGGTGAGCCGTAATAACGCTTCCAGAGTCAGAGTTTGGCAGAGTAATGTGCTTTTCTGTATCCAAGAATCTCACTCAATCCCCGGATACAACTTTTGGGGTATCCCATAACTTTGGAACCCTGATACATAGCCACATTCTGTAAAGACTTTCTCTGACAAACCCACCCTGAAACTTACAGCCTAGAAATCTACCGATCCCAGACCCCCAGTAAAGGCAAAAGTCACATACATCTTTATTGTCGCAAAATTAGTATACAGTTGTAGTAATACATTTTCAACACCTGGGTCCCAGAGTTAAAGACCCTAACACACGGGTCAGGGTTAACAAAGTGGTCTTGACTTTTATTGATGAGCCTGGTTAACCCCTACACCGTCACACCTCCCCTACTCAAATGGCAGTCTGTGTTACGACCACGTCGTCCGGCGGTTTAACTCGCCTGACGTCTTGAGGATATTGGTTCACTGGGACTGTCCTGGCGTGAAAGTCCATCTCCATTTCCATGCTTACTGCTTTTTTTGTGATGGATGGTAAAGTCAAATTCTTGCAGGGCAAGACTGCAATGAAGGAGCTTGGCATTTTCACCAGACACCCATTGCAACCAACTTAAAGGGTTGTGGTCAGTGATCACAGTGAATATCCGGCCATACAAATAGGGCTGCAGTTTTTCACAATCTTCTCAATTGTGGCATAAGCCACCTCCATGGGCAGTAACTTTCTGCTCGGGTACACCACAGGATGCTCTCCCCCCGGGTGGTCCCGTCCTTCTTAGGCACTAGGACTAACAAGCCCAAGGGCTCTGGGACGGTACAATTACCCCTAGGGCCAGCATCTCTTCTACTTCACTCTCTATAGTGCCCTTCAACTCTGCTGATACCCGATAGGCATGCTTATACAGAGGTCTCCGCTCACCGGTGAGCACTGGGTGATGTGTGATATGTGTTCTGCCCGACTTGTCCATGAACAGAACCCTATACTGATCTATCATAGCTCTCACCTGCACCCTCTGCCACTCACTGAGCTCGGACCCTATCTCAACATGCTCTACTGTGCCCCCCTTCCTAGTCTCCCCTAGGAGGTCAGGCAGAGCATTGCTCGCCGGGTCCCCCATCGCTGGGCTACAGATAGCCAGCACTGATGCCAGACTCTTGCAAAATACTCTTTTAACATACAGTATTGATGTGATAAGTCCTAGTTCTTCCTATCTCACCATCTAACTGCACAACATAGTTGTACTCATTCATCTTTCTGAGAACCGTGTACGGTCCAGACCAGGCAGCCATTAATTTGTTCTGCCGTGTGGGCATTAGAACAAGTACTTGCTGTCCTGGGATGAATGATCTGCTACGGGCATTTTGGTCATACCAAGCTTTCTGCTTGGTCTCAGCCTCCCTGTGCCATCCCCATAAGCATTTCTAGCTGGTCTCTGAGATCTACTACATACTGAAGCACAGACGCATCAGTATTGGTAGTCTCCCCTTCCCATCCCTCATGGAATAGGTCCAAAGGTCCCCGTACCCTGCAACCATATAGCAGCTCAAAGGGAGAGAACCTGGTAGATTCTTGTGGTACCTCTCGGTATGCAAACAGCAGGTGCTGTAGGTGAATCTCCTAGTCCTTCCCTTCAGCTTCTATAAAAGCTTGCAGCATCTGCTTCATGGTACCGTTGAACTTCCCACATAATCCGTTTGTTTGGGGGTGGTAAGGGGTCATGCGCTGGTGCTTCACCCACACGCATCCCAGAGACACCAATCAATTCACTCATGAATTGTGACCCTTGATCGGTTAGAATCTCACTAGGGAAACCTACTCTAGTGAAAATCACTAACCATGCTTTTGCTACTGCCCTAGCATCAATGGTGGCAAGGGCTACAGCCTCAGGGTACCGGGTGGCAAAATCCACCACCGTGAGGATGTAACGCTTGCCTGACCAACTGGGGATCATGAGAGAACCCACTATGTCCATGGCTACCCTCTGGAAAGGTTCCCCAATTACTTGTAATGGGCTCAGGGGTGCCCTCACCCGATCACCCACCTTAACATCTCGCTGGCAAGTATCATAGGAGCGGCAGAAATTTGCCACTGCCCCTGGTGCCCCCAGCAAGTAGTAACGCTGCAACAGCAGAGCTCTTGTACGAGTGACCCCCCGATGCCCAGCTGGTGGAATTGAGTGGGCTACCTGTAACTCCCTGGGTACCACTAACTGTTGCCTACCGGTCCAGACCCTATCTAGACCATAGCCACCTGCTCTCTATATAAGAACCCACGGTGCCATGAGAACTGTTCTGACCCACTACCCGAGTTAGACTCGGACGTCGGGAGTCTCATGCACTCCAAGCTGGGATCAGACCTCACCACATCCCTAAACTGTCCCTAATTCTGGCCACCCCTCCTTAGTCTCTAAGTCAGGGAAACATGTAAAGGAGAAGGTAAGTCAGCACACTGTCGCGATTCAGCCTGGCTTACCTGCCTGGTCTCCTCAGAGACCCCAGGAACTATTGGTCCCAATGGCGGGGGGACGGTGAACCCATCAGGTGCAACTCCTGATGACTGGCTCCTGGTAATCGCTGCAACAGGAGCCAGCTCTGCCTTAAAAACACATGTTAAATGCCTCAAGTCATTGCCAAGGAGGACTTCAGCATCTAACCCAGGCAATACCCCCACCTCCCTCATGCCACGTCCGGCACCCCAATCAAGAAAGACCTGGCCAACCTGGATAGACCGCGGTCCAACACCTGGCATGGTCACTTGCATCCTGGGAGCAAATCCTCTGGCCGGACCGTATCAGGTTGGATCAGGGTAACAGTGGCACCGGAGTCGAGCAAGCCAGTGTGCGCAGATGCTTCAGCCGGACATCGTTGGACTGCATCCCAACTGGTGCAATCTGATGTCCCTCTGTCTCCGCTGACGGTTCCTGGATAACAAGTGCAAATCTCTGTGGAGGTTCCCCGCTGGGCTGGTCCGACGGCTGTATTTGACTCCTCTGTGTGTGCCAGTCGCACATGGGCGAACGGCCTCGCAGCTGGAGAGCGTTGCTCCTGATGGGATTCACTGGACTTTGCACGGTCCGGACAGTCTGGTCTGATGTGACCCACTTTGTTACACAAGTAACACCTCCTCTCATGCTTGAACTCTGCAGCTTTGGGTGCGCTACCCTCTGCTGCAGGCTTGCTCGTCCACAGAGGGGTGGTTTGGGCTCCTCTGGCCGGAGTGGCCGTGTCTTTGGTAGCCCCCTTTTTGTGCATTAAAGCTCAACTGGTCACAAATTCATCAGCCATTTTAGCAGCTTCCACATGAGTTTTAGGTTTACGATCAAAAACCCATGCCCTCACGTCCGAGGGACACTGCTGTAAAAGTTGCTCCTGGAACATCAAGTCCAATAGTGTGTGGAACTTGGTCACACTACAACCCGCCACCCACTGGGTTCCATGCGGACCCCGTACCGGACATAAGATTCCCGGTGGTACCTTTTGCCCGTCCGGAACATGCCCCGGTAAGCTTCTGGGGTGAGGGAATATTGGGTGAGCAACATAGCCTTTACATGGTTATAATCATCACCATCCTGAGGCGGGTTTGCCTGCAGAATCTCTTTGGCCAAACAGGACAATAAGGGGTTTAGTCGCAAAACCCAGTTCTGTCGCGGCACTCGGTACCATCGACATTAGGTCTCAAAGTCACTGAGAAACCCATCGATCTTGTCAGTGCCATCAACGAATTTGTTGAAACTGTGGTGGTCCAGGCGGGGGGGTTTCCTGCTCCCCGTTAACCAGGTGGGAGTTGGGGGATGCTGTTCTGTGGATTGATGCAATCATCCTGATCCGCTCGTCTGTGGTAGCCCCCACTCCCCATGAGGCAAGGAGTCCGGTGATGCCGGGATGTCTGGCCCGATAGCCACAGGGACTAACACTGCCGCACTCCCAGGAATCAGTCCCCCACCAATATCCCGGTGGGCGCCTGTCCCCTCCCCATGTCCATCCACCACCAGTCCATCCACCACCACCGGGGCTGGAATAACCTCCTGCACCCCGGGTTGACTTGTGACCACAGCAACTGCAGCTGGGGGGCCATTTCCCTTGGGTGAACCAATACTGGCTTCTTGAAACTCCAAGTCCTCCTCCAGCTGTATCTTTGAGCCATAACACTAAGGGTGACTCGTGGTCTGCCTTGTCAACTATGGCATAGTTCCAGACCATCTGGGTTTCGCCAGGCCCCAGTCGCGTCCTCACACCCCAGGGTATCTAAAGGGATAAATTCCTCGGCTTCAGGTTCAGGTCTGGGCTGACAGCCACTGATAAGTTCTGTGACCACTCATGCTGTATCTCAGGAGGATACTGGGGAGGCAGATGATCACTGGAGTCCATAATATTGGATTAATGGCCTAACATTCCTTCCTCTCTATACATCTCTTCCTCCTCAGAGCAATCAGTTTGCTGTAAGTAGGTTTTCAATTTTTCCCAAACCGGAGCAGAGTCTATACTATATACTATAGTCACTAACCCCTGTGTATGCTATAATTTATTTATATTGTTTATGCATTTTTTAAATAAATTAGTTCATAAAGAGCTTGTCATCATGAGTTTGTTCAGCTTTGTGTTCATGTTGTTTGACTTGTTTGACTGTGTATATTGGTAATTTTGGTTTGTTTTATGTTTGTTTAATCCTATCAGCAGTTATACTGGTATACACTATGATTGGTTGTTTTATTTTCTTCCACATATTGTGAGACACCCTGCAAAAAACATCTGAAGGACCTCAGGCTAACAGGACTGGACATTCTATATGGTCAGATATATTTATCGGTCACTTTTTGGATTTGTTTTACAGTAGGTGCCGGATTATAAATGGGTACCCGGGTTATTCTTCATCCCGAATGGCATAACTAAAAATTCATATAAGCCACTCGGAGTGATGAAAGCCGCCTTCTCCTGCGCCTCCTGGGTCAGGGGGATTTGCCAGTACCACCTGATGGGGTACGAAAGTACGAAACGCGTAGGAGAGGGCGCGTTCCTTTATTCTTTACATATACTCCCATTGCGGCACTGTATTGAGACATTTGTTTCATTGCTGGACTTGTTTGGGACTCTGCATACCGCCCGAGTACATATTACTAAGGAGTGACGCACTAAAGACGCGACCGGCTGAGAGACGCTGCCGGATGACGTCACACGCCAACGTGGACTAACCAGGAAGAGACGCGGCGATCTACCCCTGCAAACAACTGCTGCGAGCTCCGTGAAGGCGCGGGAAGGTTCCCCAACGCTAAGCTGTACACTCTGCATCCAGATACCAGCATTCTGAGGGAGGACGTCCAATTCCTGGTGCCTGTATCCCGCTGTGCCTGCCGAGTGGTAACATGTCCCTAACATGTCTTGCTATTAACCCTTTTTTTTGATGTACGTGCAATACTCACCTTCACCTTTTATAAAATTATTTAAATATACTACACAATGGTTTTTTTGCGCTGTTCTTTTTCTGTTTTTATCTAGCTTGGTGTTTGAACCATTCCCACTGATCAGCAGCATAAAACTTCACCTATCAGGTTGTATTATTAATTTATTCAAAAGTCACTATTTTCAGCACAGACCACATTGAGCGCAAGTTTTTTCTGTTTTCACTTTATGTCTCCGTAACTACCTTGTTTTACAAGCTCCTCCTTGGCGCAAGCGGCAGTTAGCACAGGACAATATTGATGCTCTACCACAACGCGGTTCACATACTGTGCTTCATCAGGCGGTAGTTAGATGCGTCCATACCAGACTTCATATGCATTCTGTTACAGCAGAAATCAATTTGGCTTAATTGATTTAAATATTTTAATATGAGTATACCAATCATGGCCATGATTGTCCTGCATGAGCAGTAATCACCCTAATAGTAATGCAAGGGTCAGATAGTTAGAATAAATTCTCTTGGTTCTAAAGTCTGAAATCTATATGTTTCCAGAACAAGGATAATGCTGTACAGTCTGGTATGGAAGCTAAAGGATAACAAAAGCATGTATAAAAATGTATACTACGAAATGTACAATAATAAACCACAACATAAAACAGTTCAAAAAATAAAACACGCACGATTCCAGCACATATAATGAAAAAAAAAAAAAATATATATATATATAATCAAAAAATAAATAGATGATACCGTTCTGTGGCTAACGAAATGCTTTTATTTGTGCGAGCTTTCGAGATTCATTGTAACATCACCGGAAGAAGAGATCAGTGTATCTCGAAAGCTCGCACAAATAAAAGCATTTCGTTAGTCACAGAACGGTATCATCTATTTATTTTTTGATTATTGAAGCTCGGCTAACACGGTACTGATACCTCTACATTATATTATATACACACATACATACACACACACACATACATACATACACACACACATACATACACACACAAATACATTCACACACATACACATACATACACACATACACACACACATACATACACACACAAATACATTCACACACATACACATACACATACATACACACACACACACACACACACACACATACATACATACATACATATATATATTATTTATTTATTTATAAAATATTTTACAAGGAAGTAATACATTGAGAGTTACCTCTCGTTTTCAAGTATGTCCTGGGCACAGAGTAAAACAAATAATACATGGTTACAAATTCAGTTGCATAAATGAACAGGGTATACATTATATACAAGACATTGCGTGCACAGTTAAAGAAAATATATATTATGGGCGTATGAAAC
Organism: Ascaphus truei; assembly: GCF_040206685.1. Lineage (NCBI taxonomy): Eukaryota > Metazoa > Chordata > Amphibia > Anura > Ascaphidae > Ascaphus > Ascaphus truei. Next base: position 46,187,207 of record NC_134489.1, on the reverse strand, counting down.
AGTTACAGACCAGATTAAAATGTGAGACAGCCTTAGATTTGAAAGAACTTAAACTGGTGGTGGATGTGAGAGTCTCTGGTAGGTTGTTCCAGTTTTGGGGTGCACGGTAGGAGAAGTAGGAACGTCCGGATACTTTGTTGAGCCTTGGGACCATGAACAGTCTTTTGGAGTCTGATCTCAGGTGATAAGTGCTGCAAGTGGTAGGGGTGAGGAGCTTGTTCAGATAGCTGGGTAGCTTGCCCATGAAGAATTTAAAGGCAAGACTGGAAAGGTGAACTTTGCGCCTAGACTCTAGTGATGACCAATCTAGTTCTTTGAGCATATCGCAGTGATGTGTGTTGTAGTTGCATTGGAGAACAAAACGACAAATTGAATTGTAGAGGGTGTCAAGTTTGCTAAGGTGGGTTTGAGGTGCCGAGCCATATACTATGTCTCCATAGTCAATAATTGGCATTAGCATCTGCTGTGCGGTACGCTTTCTGACCAGGAGACTTAGGGAGGATTTGTTCCTGTAAAGTACCCCTAGTTTGGCATAGGTCTTGGTTGTCAGGGTATCAATGTGCATCCCGAATGTTAAGTGGGAGTCAAACCATAAGCCCAGGTATTTAAAACTAGTGACAGGGGTTAGGGTGGTGTTAGCGTTGGTTCTAATCAGGAGCTCAGTCACTGGAAGCTTTAGAAATTTAGTCTTGGTCCCAAATACCATTGTTATAGTCTTGTCAGTGTTTAAAAACAGTTTGTTTTGGGAAATCCAGTTTTCAACTCTCAAAAAGTCAGACTGAAGTATGTGTTGAAGGTCGGAGAGGCTATGGCTGTGTGCATATAGGATTGTGTCGTCTGCATACATGTGTATTGAGGCTTCCTTACAAGCTGTGGGAAGATCATTATAGAACACTGAGAAGAGTAGGGGCCCCAGAACAGAGCCTTGCGGGACACCACAGGTGATATCCGGGGGGTTGGAGTTAGAGCCTGAGATGGACACATGTTGGGATCTTCCTGATAGGTAGGACTGAAACCAGTTTAACGCATGCTTCCCTATTCCAGAGCTCTGGAGTTTGTTAAGCAGTATAGCATGATCAACTGTGTCAAAAGCCTTTGCAAAATCTAGGAATACTGCACCAGTGAGTTGTCCCCGTTCCATTCCACACTGGATTTCATTGCAAACTTTTAGCAGGAGGTAGTTACGGTGGAGTGTTTGGGATGAAACCCAGATTGGAATTGGCTAGGGAAATTTGTCTTGGTATAGAAATCGCTTAATTGGTAGTGGACACATTTTTCGATGACTTTGAATAGAATTGGGAGAAGAGAGATTGGCCTGTAGTTTGAGACAGTGTTTTTGTCTCCACTTTTGAAGATTGGGACAACTCTGGCAGTTTTCCAGGTCTTAGGGATATGGCCTGCAGACAGGATAGAGTTGACTATGGACGCAATTGGTTTGGCAATGGCTGGGGCACCAAGTCGTAGGAACCTAGATTGTAGTAAGTCAGATCCACATTGGCTGCTTAGTTTTAGTTTGAGGAGCGCTTGTATAATCTCCTCTTCAGATACTGGGCCAAATTGAAAATTGTGGGCAGTGTTGGGAGGGGGTGGGACTATAGGGGTACTCCCAGGATGAGATTCAGGTTTGTGGTTTGGGCTGCGTTTTGCTAATAAGTTAGTGGCACACCCCACAAAGTAATCATTGAATGCATTTGCAATGTCAGTGGGGTTTGTCAGAGTAATATCCCCCTTAGTGATATTACTTGGTTGTTGATGGTTAGGAGGCTGGAATATATTGTTGATAACCTTCCAGAAGTTAGCTGGGTTTGTTGTATTTTGGTGGAGATTGTCAGAGTAATATTGTGCTTTTGCATGCCTTGTTTGCCTTGTGCACATGTTCCGCTTGCATCTGTAGTGATTGAGATCCTTGGTAGTGCCAGTTACTTTGTAGCTTTTCCACAAGGTATCCCTGAGCTGGTAGAGTGCAATAAGGTCAGGTGTAACCCATGGAAGGTGGGCCTCCCGTACCCTTATTTTTCGTAGTGGAGCATGGGTATCGCAGAGTTTTAAGAACTCGGATTGGAAATAGTCGAGCGCAGAATCAGGGTCGGGAATTAAATCGATTCTGTGCCATGGGCAGTTGGTAAGTTCATCCAGAAACTGTTGTGGGTTAAAGTTTTTAAATGTTCTAGTGAGGAGAACTTTAGGGCTTGATTGGCGCGGTTTAATTTTCCTTACACAGTACTGTACACTATTGCATGGTCACTGAAAATGTCAGGTAGGATGCCAGAGGATTGGATTCTGCTGGGGTTTGAGGAAAGAATCCAGTCTAGCAAGGAATGGTTGTGCGATTTCAGGTTTATCCGTGTGGGTTGGGAAATGAGTTGCGATAGGTTAAGTGACTTGAGTTGTATCTGGATTTTGTGGTTTTTAGGGTCAAGCCAATTGAAGTTGAAATCCCCATAGCAGCTCACTCTTCTCATTCAGAGAGGAAATGGAGCCAAGAAATTGGGTGATATCAGTCAGGGATTGTAGAGGGGCTTTAGGGGGGTGGTAGATGCCAGCATCCAAGATGGGCTTAGAAAAGGGGAGGCAGATTTTGCCAACTAGGATTTCAAAAGAGGGTGGGCTTGGTGGGCAATTTAACAGTGTAACTTGTAAGGTGTCTGCAATATAAAATAACACCCCTCCGCCTCTCTTTGACCTATCTCTCCTAAAAATGGAGTATCCCTGAATGGCGATATTTGCATCAGGGGTTTTAGGGGATAGCCATGTTTCTGTAAGAATACATACATATATATATATATATATATATATATATATATATATATATATATATATATATATATATAATATAAAGAATGAAAAAATCCCAAAGAGGGCGGGGTGGGGGGGGGGTGGTCGTTGTGTGTGTATGGGAAATATAAGATGAAGAAAAGAGGGGGGAAGAACAGGAAGGAAGAGGGAGAGAGAGGGGGGGGAGGGGAAAAAAAAGAAGGGGGGGAGAAGGATAGGAAAAAAGAAAAGAAAAAAGTAGTGAGAAGCAAGGGATACCCAAGAGAGAATACATAAATATAGTGACCAATAATAAAAATATGTGCAAAACCCTCTATTTTACAAAGGGGGTGAGTTTTATATAATCATTGAGTCCCTCTGGGAATTTACTCTGCAGTGTAAAGATCCAATATTGCTCTCTCCTAGCAATATTGAGATCACGGTGTCCCCTGCCCTAATATCTTTTCTTCTCTTTAAAGCCCCTCAGTGCTACATCCATGAAAGTTCCTAAAATGAGTCAAGAGATGGGTCAATGGTTTTGGAGACTCCTCTAATTTGTGAATATTGAGGAAGTTACGGAGATGTTCCATGATACGCAGTTTTAAATTACGTTTTGTTCTGCCTACATACTGCAGTCCACTACTACATTATAGAACATACAGCACGTATGTAGACAGACAATCAAAATAGCTTTTGATATGATACTCAATACCTCTAACATGGGATGTCAGAGATTTTTTTGGGATAATTTTGGGGCAAATTGTGCATGTCATGCATTTGTAGTTCCCCACTAGGCCCAGGGGGTCTCTTAGATCCTTTTTAGGAATCTTATTGGTGCCCTTAAGGAGACTGGTAGCAAGAATGTTTTTTAGTGTTCCTGACTTAGTGAAAACTACAGGTAGTTTTTTGGAAAAACCTTCTTCAAGGTTGGGTCCATATGCAAGATATGCCAGTGCTACGATAGTATCCATTCGATTTATGAGAACTATTAAATTGCCTTACAAAATAGGGAGTGTGTTGTTTGGGTTCTGCAGTATCTGCAGCCACATTCAAAGATGTTACATTGTTAGTTTCAATGTTATTATTGACATGTCCTTCTGTGTTTTTCCCATGTCTCACTCTGTTTTCATTCCTTTTATAAAACAATGTTTCCCTATTCTCACTCAGGGTGTTTTGATATGCATTTTGTGTAAGTTGTTTGTTTATCCCTTTTGTCTAAATCACTCAATGTGAAATTCCGATTGTTCTTTAAACATTCTGTCATCTGCACAGTTTCATCTTAAACAAAGGAACTGGCTATAAGGAATGTTGTCAATGCATTTGCGCTCGTGCCCACTGGTTGGATGTAGAAATGAAATTACATTTGTACTTTTGAAATGAGCTTTGGTTAAGATACTGTTATTTTGAATATAGATCACCAGGTCAAGTAACGTAATGTGATCCTGATTAATTTCACTGGTGAATTTAAGATTACATTTGTTAGAGTTAATCTTATCAACAAAATAATTAGATGATACTTCATCACCATTCCAGACCACATGGATGTCATCGATGTATCTCCTCTACAGCACTAGCTAAGGAGGAGAAACAACGACCCCCCATATGTGCAGTGACTCCCACCATCCCATATATAAGTTAGCGAATGAAGGTGTGAAACGTGTTCCCATAGCAGTGCCACACAGTTGTAAATAAAACTCATGATTGAAAAAAAAATAATTGTGTTTAAGTATGAATTCAATAGAATTGTGAATAAATTTACGTTGTTTAAGTGGAAGTATACTGTGAAGTGCAAAAAAATAATCCCTGTCTCCTGATCTAACTGTACAACATAGTTGCACTTGTTCATCCGCCGGAGTACCATTTACGGGCCAGCCCAGGCAGCCATGAGTTTGTTCTGCCGAGTGGGCTTCAGAACAAGCACTTGTTTCCCTGTTCAGCTTCAGGTTACCATTCAACCGCTCACACAGTCCGTTTGTCTGGGGGTGGTAAAGGGCAGTGCGGAGGGTTGTCACCATGCACGCCTTCCAGAGAAAGTGGAGCAACTCAGACATGAATTGCCTTCCCTGATCGGTTAGAATCTCACTAAGGAACCCTACTCTGGAAAAAATCCCTATCAGAGCTGCTGCTACCTTAGTAGCCTCAATCGAGGACAGTGCCACAGTCTCAGGGTATCGGGTTGCAAATCAACCACCGCGAGGATGTAGCGCTTCCCCGTCCAGCTAGGAACGGTAAGGGGTCCCACAATGTCGAACACTACGCTCTGTAAAGGTTCACCGATCAATGGTAGTGGTCTCAGGGGGACCCTCACACAGTCACCCAACTTGCCTTCTCGCTGGCAGGCATCACAGGAGCGGCAAAAATCTGCCACTGCCTGTGATGCCCCCGGCCAGTAGATACGCTGCAATAGCCAGGATCTGGTCCGAGCCTCCCCCTGATGCCCCGCTAGTGGGATGGAGTGGGCTACCTGCAATAATTGCTGCCTGTACTCCTCAGGTACCACTAACTGTCTTACTAGTCAATACCCTGTCTAGAGCACCCAGGGCTTGCTCTCTGTACAGGAGCCCATGGTGCCAAAGATACCGATCCGACGTCTCATGCCCTCTAAGCCGGGATCGCACCGTACAGCCTCTCTGAATCATGTACCCAACTCCGGCCACTCATCTTTAGTCACTAAGTCAGGGGATGAGGAAACCGGGACATTGGAAGGGAGGTCAGGACACAGTACAGACTCGGTCTGGCTTACCTGGCTTACATTAACATTTATCAAGTACACTTTAAGAAGAAATCAAGGTTTTGAAAAGCCCTTCACGCTATAATTTAATCTCTGAAGAACTCTAATATTGGTCCTACAAAGGACATACATTTAAATGCTTATTTACATCCAACATACTGTATATGATAATGAGCAGAATGTTTAGAACAGGGTTTCCCAAACTTTTTTTTCCGTGACCCGGTTATTGTTGAACTTCTCTTTCGTGACCCACTAAAAATGTTATCGCCTATACTGGCCTATAGGGCCTGCACAGACACACACACAGCCACTGATACACACACACATACAGCCACTGATACACACACACACACAGCCACTGACACACACACTGATACACACACGCAGCCACTGACACACGCACGCAGCCACACAGAGACACTGATACACACACACAGACACTGATACACACACACACTGATACACACACAGAGACACTGCTACACACACAGAGACACTGCTACATACACAGAGACACTGCTACATACACAGACACTGCTACACACACACACACAAACACTGATACACACACAGACACATACACACACTGATACTGATACACACACACACAGACACTGATACACACACACACAGACACTGATACACACACACACAGACACTGATACACACACACAGACACTGATACACACACACACACACACTGATACTGATACACACACAGGGACAGGGACACTTGGTGAGAGGGGGGGAACAGTGACTAGGTGGGTGTGTGGGAGACGGTGGGTGAGTGACTGGGTGGGTGACAGTGACTGGGTGGGTGGGTGACAGTGACTGGGTGGGAGACAGTGACTGGGTGGAAGACAGTGACTAGGTGGGAGAGAGTGACTGGGTGGGAGAGAGTGACAGGGTGGGTGACAGTGACTGGGTGGGGTGACTTACCTTGCCGCCGGACGCTTTCCCCTGCTGCCCCCGATATCCCATGCTGCCCGGGACGGGAGGTGGGCTTGGGGACATGGGAGGGGGTGCCACGGGAGGTGAGCTCGGGAAGCTGGCCGCGGGGGGAAGCGGTCCGCAGTAGGAGCTTGTACTTCCCCCTCCGTCGCACGTAACGTGCGGGCCGCAGTAGGAGCTTGTACTTCCCCCTCCGTCGCACGTAACGTGCGGGCCGCAGTAGGAGCTTGTACTTCCCCCTCCGTCGCACGTAACGTGCGGGCCGCAGAGGAGCTGGTACTTCCCCTCCGTCCCACGTAACGTGCGGGCCGCAGAGGAGCTGGTACTTCCTCCTCCGTCCCACGTTGGGAGCGGGGGGAGGAAGGGAGCGGGCCCTGCTTGCCCTGCGCAAGCGCGCGGCACCGCAGGGCGAATCACCGCCATTTTTTTCAACTTGAGTGGGGGGGACGGGACACACCGCGCGGCCAGCCTCGCTGCGACCCGGCAATTTTGGTTCCGTGGCCCGGTGCCGGGTCGCGACCCACCATTTGGGAAACGCTGGTTTAGAAGAAATCTCACAGCTTTGAAATGCGTTCAAGATCGCAAGGGTAATGAAGACCGAAGGAGTTATTTCTAATCTTTGTCAAAGCACTGTTTTTTCATCCAAGCTGCACCAAGTTTTAGGAGTGACCAAGGATTTAATAAAATTAGAATGCAGCTACATACAGATACCTGGCTGGATTATAGCACCCGTGCCCTGCTGTTTTAGTTCCATCCAGGAGGTAAACCAGGGAGATATGTGTGGAACACCTTGGGCTCCACTGAACATACTGTAGGTTGGAAACATCTGCATTAAACTATCTGTGAGGAATTGCAAGACCTACTCCAAGTGTGATTGTACTAGGACAGGGGTATGCAACCTGTCCCACGCCGGGATCTGTGATGTCAGCTGGCGCCGGAAGTTGCAACACGCACTTCCGGCGAGCACCGACATGAGAGCACGGCGTGGGACTGTACAGGAGAGAGGCAGGCAAGCAGCTGGGGAGACGCCGGGTCCGGCGGCAACAAGAGGTCCGACCAGCACCGGCCGTGCCCCCCCCCCCCCGCCCCCCCACAGCCTTTGCCAGGATAGTGAGGGAGGCAGCAGCTGGGGGTTGACAACCTGCAGAGAGCCACAAGTAGGAGCGGAAAGAGCTGCATGTGGCTCGGGAGCCGCAGGTTCCTGACCCCTGTACTAGGAGGTTCTGAATACCACAGCTTTGTATTTACAGCCCCAGAGTACTACTACATTTTTAAAATTAATAATCTTACAGTTCTACTCTATATTAAAGAATAATATATTTATTTTAGGGAGCCTTTCCTCCTTTCTGCTTTCTAAGAATCGCTTTTAACCAGTGTCCAATAAATGTAAAATTTAAAGTCACACACACACCTACCACTACTTGTTTGAATCCCCTTCAACCCCTGTGGCTATTAGTCTCTTTTCTGGGCAAGACGTTCCATACAAACCCTATTTATGTATGTGAGAGTTCAGCTCATTTTGAGAGATAATGCAGTTTGTAGTAATAATGGGAGAGGTGACATCTGCAGTGTTTCCAGCCCGAGTTCCGCGGCACCCAGGGGTTCCGTGGGAGGATCAAAAGGCTGCTGCAGGTTTTCCCCGATCTCCCAGAGCAGGGCAGTTTCCTCTATCCTGATTGGCTGCATTACCCAGCAGCAGCCAATCAGGAGGCGGTGTCAGGAGCCTGCATGTGTGGCCAAGCAGAGGAGGAAGCAGCATGGGCAGTAGAAGTGTGTGTGTTTTCTGTGACTGTCCTGTTGTGTGTGTGTGTGTGTGTGTTTTCTGTGACTGTCCTGTTGTGTGTGTGTGTGTGTGTGTTTTCTGTGTCTGTCCTGTTGTGTGTGTGTTTTCTGTGACTGTCCTGTTGTGTGTGTGTGTGTGTGTGTGTGTGTTTTCTGTGACTGTCCTGGTGTGTGTGTTTTCTGTGACTATCCTGCTAGGTGTATGTGTTTTCAGACTCCCCTGCCCCCTCTGGCTCCTCTGACTGCCTGTCTCTTTCTCCTGTGACATTCTCCCTCTCCTGTGTTTTCTGTGACCCTGTCCTGTTGTAGTGGTGCCTCAACAACTGAGCAGTGTGGTTAGGGTTGCTCCGGGAGAAAAAAGGTTGAAAAACACTGGCTAAGGATATCTCCACAGTACTGCATCCACACTGTCTTCTCAGTCATGTCAGGGGACACGCTTGGTGTGAGTGTCCCAGGCAGGGCACGAAGTAAGTGACTGTGAAAGTTTGTTGGCACAGCTGTGACGGTGACATTTCTCAGCCATTACCTCAGGGGCTCAGCACTGGGGACCGTGGGAATTAAGTGTACTCTCCCTGACTGTGAACTCTCTGCATCCTCTTTCCCTCTCTGCTACTCACTCCCTTCCCATCTCTCCCTCTCTCTCAGTCTCTCTCCCTTTTTCTATCTCCTCTCCCATCCCCCATCTCTCTTGATTCGAAAACATTATTTTCTTGTCTCCAATTTTTCTCACCCTTCCTTTTCTTTCTTTTATCTGCCACCTCTAACTCTTTCTCTCTCTGACTTTCCTTCTCTTCCTCACCCCACTAACTTTCTTTTTTCTTCCCCCTCCCATTCTTTTTTTTTCTTCTCCACCCACTCTCTTTCTCCTAATTATCTCATACACTTTCTATCTCTCTCCCCCTCCCCTTCATATCCATCCCTGCCCCCTCCTCCCCATTCCTTGACTTACATTTCCTTTCCAGCTGTTGCTTGACAATTCTGTCTCATTCCGGCACAGCAGCTGGAGACAAAAGTTATTCAGAAACTTTGGCCCTGCTGAAAATAACCTCACATCTCTATTGTCAGAGACACACA
>NC_134489.1:46152915-46172915 GCF_040206685.1 Ascaphus truei | reverse complement strand
AGCTTTAAGGGATGCCCCTGAGTCCTTTGTACTGTCCTTGGGATGAATAGTTCTTTTGAAAGCTCCTTGTACTGTTCCTGAATATATTTGTATATAGTTATCATATCCCCTCTTAGATGCCCCTTTTTTAATGTAAATAAATCTAATTTAGCTAGGCTCTCCTCATAAGTTAGATTGTCCATCCCCTTTATTAATTTGGTGGCTCTTCTCTGCACTCTCTCTAGTTCCATAATTTATTTTCTAAGGAGTGGTGCCCAAAATTGTACTCCATATTCAAGGTGTGGTCTTACTAATGCTTTGTCACAGGAGACCAGGTTAGTTACACCTTTTTACCAGGATCATTCATTGAGCAAAACAAGGTAATGAAATAAATTGTAATTTATTCGCCATAAATTTGCTTACACACAATGGGACACAAAATACAGACAAAAGACACACTTACTTTGGGCCTGGGGTCGAAAACTAGACTTTCCTAGGTGCATGAAACTCTATGGGAGAGTTTTACCCTGACCGGGACATAGCCCGGAATTTCCAGGAACCCAAATCGGCATAAAATTCCATACACCACCGCAACGTTCTCTTCTGAGAACTTGGTCCCTCCTGACCGTGAGTTAGTCCAAATCTCCTGGAACTCAAATCGGCATAATATCCCAGCCACAACCGCTACATTAATTTCTGAGAACTTGGTCCCAAAAAGCTGGACTTAGACTCTGGCGAGCAGACTTTTCAGGCTCGAAATCGAAGCCGGTTGCTCTGCTATTCACAACTTTGAAAAGCCCGCCCGTGCTCTTACTACCAGAGACTATAAATCTGATTGGCTCCTCGATTCTTATAGTATTTTTTGTTTCATTCACACAACTGAACAGCCAATCAACGCATGGGAACTTTCCCAAGCAGCCAATCAGAGCCAAACCGGCTAGAAAAGCCGGGTCAGTGGGAAATCCAAAATAGCCAAGAGACATGCGCAAGCCTGCCACCTCTCTCCCTGATCTCCGGACCTGGTACTCCACTTTTCCCCGCTGACCAAATGCTATTTACACCTCTGGGCTTCTTCTGGCTGCTTTGAACTCCAATGTCCAGCAGACTTACCGGCACCTATGGGTTAGCTCGGGCAGCCTGTTTGGACATCGGTTCCGAATGTAAAAAGCATGTTACATTACATTAAAGTATATTTTAATACCCTTCTGAGTCTTGGGGGACAGGGAAAAATGTTATCGTTTTATTTCTATCTGCCTTATTCCCCACACACTTCCCCTATGGCTAAGTTTGGAGTCTCAAAGTCCTCCCCCCCACCCCAACCTTATGTACGGTTGTTGGTCACTTTGGCACTAGCTGGTGTACCCCCCTTAACCTAGGGATTCTCTCAGCTACAGGGATACCTATTTATCCCTGTGCCTCATTCTCCTTTCTGGGCTGTGCTGAAACAGGGTACCCTAGTGATGAGTCGCGCTTGCGTTTTCAAGAGGAGGTATTGCCAGGACAATGTGCCTACATGTATCTGAGGATCAGGCATGATTCCCGAGTACATTTATAGGGGAACTGACAACTCTGGACCCCAACCTCCTAGGGACATTTTGTCAACAGTTCCTCCGCAAAACCCCCCTTGAAATTCATACCCTAGCAGTCCCTGCTTGATTGCATGCACGAAAAGGGAACAACACAAACAATGCTTTTATTACATACAGTACATTGGAATGGTACATTGTTACTGGGCGCAAGAGCTAACTCTCTATGACCCTTATACACGGAGCAGGGGTAACCAAAACGGGCTTGACCTTTATTGTATAGCCTGGTTGCACCCTCCCGTCACATTTATAAAGAGGCATCATTATATTTACTTCCTTTCCAGCCATTGCCCGTTTAATGCAAGATAAGATCTTGTTTGCCTTTGCAGCTACTGCATGACTCTGGGCACTATTGCTAAGCCTGCTGTCTACAAGCACTCCTAAATACTTCTCCATCAAGGATTCCCCTAATTTATCCCCATTTAATTTGTAATTCGCCTTTTTATTCTTTTGTTGTTCCCTATATACTGTATAGAAAAGGCAAGTCGCGGCCATTTTGCCGCCACCAAATGACCACCGGAGCTTGGACACAACTCACCTCATCACCAGCTTCTTTGCAGCTAATGTAAGTCCCTAACCTTAACCCTTACCCTAAAACCCCCCTAATGTTGACCCCTAATACTAACGCAACCCCTTACCCTAAAACCCCTAAAGTAAACCTCCTACCCTAACCACGAAACCCCCTAAAGTTAACCATCTATCCTAACCATTAAAACCCCTAAACCTTACCTTATGTTAGAAGTGGGTGACAGCTCAGTGTCCAACAGCGGATCGGCTGCAGCGGAGGGTCTGTCTGTGGCCAAACACCGGCAGTCATTTGGTCGTCGCAGAATGGCCATAACAAAATGTCCCATTCTGCCTTTTCTCTACTCTGGGATCGTCTTCATACTCCTCCAGCTATAGTTCAATTTCACTCCCTTCCTTGTCCAGAATGGGGTCCCAAAGGTACAATATACCACCATATTCCACACAGGGGAACTTGTTTGCTTGCAGGATGGTTGTGACAACTCTAATTCAGAGTGCTTTTCCTGGTAATGTACAGGTTAATAAAGGCTTCAATCAGACTTAGAACTTTGCAACTAATATTGACAGATTTACTATAAATCATTCTTCCTGTTATTACACAGGTTATTAAGAATTTATATTAGCGTTAGGGACCCCTGAATTGTGGTCTGCCGTGACGTTGGCTCAGGGGCTTACAACAATTTTGGCCAAAAATGTCAAACTAAAAGACCATTTTACTTAATAGATATTTATACATATATATTTAGGCACTGTACCGTGTATGATTTTCACTAGATGTGCTAAAACTGAGCTTTGTCTGTGTTTTATGTGCTGTCTCTGGTTTTAAGTCCCAAAGGTACAAACTTATTTGCCTCAGGATCCTGCTCACTTGGGGCACTACGTGGAGAGCCTTGGGGTAAGCAAATCTGTGGTCGAGTCAGTGTCATCGGCGTCCATCACACTTGACGAATGACCTAGTAGCCTCTCCTCACCATAATCTCCATCACTGTCAGACTCATCACTTTGCTTCCTCTCACAGGTAGCAGTTGGATGATTATTTTGATTCAGTCTCTTATTTACTTGTCCAGTCTGCCGGATGGTAGGAGATTTAGTAGGGGCATCGTTCCGAGCTGGACACTTTACTAAATACCAGAGGCAACAAAATGATTCTGGTGAAGTGTTCTGATAGGCCCAGTCCCTTTCTCAGGCGTCACCTTGTGTACCGGCAATACACTCAGTTTTTCTGCTACTAAGTAGGGATCTGCCTTCCACTGGTCAGTAATTTTGTGCTTTCCTGATATTCCCAGATTGCTTACCATGATCCTGTCTGCTATACCTAGTTCTTGGTTTTGGACAAGTTTGTCATAGCGATCTTTATTTTCCCTATTCATGGACCCAGATGCATCAGTAGCAAGTTTGTACAGTATGCCTCATTTAATTGCTTTTTAAGCCATTGAACATACCGCATGTACAGTACTACTATGTAGTAGTTGACGTTCCATCTGCTAACACGCCGAAGCATAAATCTACTGGTAAACTGGCTTCCTGTCCAAACATGAAGTAGTAAGGGGAAAACTTGGTGGTCTCGTTATGAGTACAGTTGTGTACATGCTGACACCACTTTCCCTTATCTCAAGCCCTCAACCTATTTAGCAATGTCCTTGTGACAGAGTGAATTGAATATCCCACCCCTATCCCTGATGGACCTATGTATTGGTCTGAAGTCCAGCAGTGACCTAGTTAATCCCAGCTCTAAAAAGGCTGGATTAATTAACCATGTCCCAGCTGCCTCGTTAAGGGGCTTTAAAAACCCAGAGTTCTGTCTTGTGCCTGGGTCTGCCTGAACCAGGGAGACACACGCTGGACCAGGGAGACACACGCTGGACCAGGGAGACACACGCTGGAACTCTGGAGAGAAAGCAGCTTGAGTCAAGGTCTGTTTCATTGGGACACTTATCCTTGCTCTTTGTTTCTATCCTGAACCGCTTTTGCTGGGAAAAAGGCAAAGCCCTGCATGGCACTTATTTTTTTATTGGTTTATCTATGCTGGACAAAAGCTCTTTGTCATGATAATATCATGAGATATTATGTTCAATCTGGTGCTTCAGGGTTTAATGTGGTAGCAGTTTGAATGTAAAAATACAATATATTGGGTTTATGACAGGTCAAGACATTTCCTGATCTTCAAAAAGGACTTCATTGGGGGTTGGGGCTTTCATGGCTAGCCCATTAAAAGTGACATATTTGTTGTTTAGAAGGTCATAAACGCTAACCAGAGATGACTGTCAGCCTTAAAGAAAACTAAATGTTTGTGAATAATTACTGGTGCATTCCAGAGAAAGGTGACATGCTTTTGTTGGAGGTAATAAAAGGTGGTATGCTTTTGTTGGAGGACTTTATTAAAAATGAGATCATGTGATGTCATCTACTGTACATACTAAGAGTTACATGTGTGTGATTGTGGCAGGGAGTCACATGATGAAGAAACAAGGGAGTCACATGCAATAAGGTTAGATATGTGTGGTCTAGCAAGGAATAAGGGACAGATATCCATTTGTCGCTCAAATGTAGGGACAAGACGGTCATACTTAATGTAGTCTTGTTGCATTTGTCATGACCGCCTGAATCTATTTATGTGACTCGTGTGGGAGGGAAGGGAGGGAAGTTATGAGTGCGTTTATATATTGAGGCAAAACTTAAACATTGTTTGGTAGAAGTTTTTTTTTCTCTTTCGTAAAACCATCAATCTTGCGTCTGATTTACGAAAGGGGTGGGCTTATATTGTTTCAATGGTGAAAAATAGTACATAAAACTGAGCAAGGTATTATGAAAATCAGATTTCAACAGAGGTGTCTTTTGTACGAAACACGTTAAGTCTCATTTTTGCGCCAGTGACCTCTCTGGGAGAAAATCCTGACTTATTGTAATGTATAGGGATGTCTGTTTTATGTTTTATCATGTTATTTTAAGAAACTGTGCTGCATTTACTGTAAGGCCAGGTCCCCACTGGCTACTGCAGCGCCCGGGGACCTGCAGGGACAAGAGCCGCCCCACAATGGGGCCGGGGCTGCAGCGCTGTGCCGAGAGAAACTCCTGCTCTCAAGAAAATTGAGAGCAGGAGTCGCAACGGAGCGCTAGGCCACACCCCCCGGAGGTTCAGCCAAGGAGGGCGAACCTGCCGGGTGAAGTCAGGGCCGTTCTCCCGTCATGTCCCCCCTGTCTTTCCCCCTGCAGCTCTCTGCAGACCGGGGGACTCGGCTGCACGCGCCGCCTGTCTCGCAGACGCACGTGCAGCGCAGGCAGCGGGGCCGCAGCCTAATTGTCATGGGAGACCAGCACTTTTAACACATTTTACCTTCTGGGATCATTAAATAGGCAAAACAAGGTAGTGGAATAAAATGTAGTTTATTCGGGTAAACCCACGTACACACAATGAATATATAAAACACAGATGAAATACACACTTACTGGGGGTGAAAACTAGACTCAAATTAGGTGCAGGGCGCCTGCTTCAGAAGGCTTACCCTGACCTTGTCCCGAGCTTCCTGGTCCTCTTTTCGGGTAGAATACCCAACCGCGACCGCTATGTTCTATTCTGAGAACTTGGTCCTCACGTCTGACTTAGCCTTAGCTAGGCATTCTTTCCTAGCTCCAAAAATGAAGCTAGTTGCTCTTCAGCGAGGCAGAGGGACCAAGAGGAAATGTTAAAGGTTTTATTTGTGTGAGCACGGGACTGGCATGTAAGCCAGCCCCTTTGCTCATTTTAAGGAGGGATAATGTCATGAGATATTATGTAGGTAATCCATTTGGTGCTTGAGGGGTTAATGAGCTACACTTGTTTTAGCAAAATACAAAATGCTGGGCTTGAAACAGGTCAGGACTGTTTCTTTGTTCTACTCTGAACTACAAAGGGACTTACTTGGTGCGGGGTTCCATCCTGGATAGCCCACTCAAGGTGTCAACTGGTTTAATCAAGTCCTATACACATGGTCAGGGGAGAGGAGCGTCAAAGCATCCTCCAGAAGGGGTGGGCTTATGCTGGTGCCATGAGGAAAGAATATATTTAAGACTGGGCAAAGATTTTGAAAATCAGATCTCACCAGAGGCATGCTTGTAGCAAAGCACGTGAGACCTCCTGTTCTGAACCAGCGCCTCTCTGGGGAAAATCCATAGCATTTGGTAAAGTATAGGATTTTCTGTTTATGTTTTCTACTTTTATTTTAAGAAGCTGTTCTGCCTTGTATGGTAACTGTATGGTTTTTTTGTAATACCTTTTCTGTGATCTAAGCACTGTATTTTTAGATATATTAAAACATTTAATAAGTAATGGTTTGGGCTCTGAATGAACTGATTGCACGCTCTGGGGAGAATAATTACGATTCGGGCACATTTAGCTAAAACTGATTTTGGTGTGTGAAAGGGCATAGTTTATTCTACTGTATAATAAACAGAGACCTGGGGCCCTGGTAAATATTGATTTGACATCTTATTTGTATACCTCAGGTGGTGGCAGTGGATAGTTATGATTTGCAATTGAGATGGGGTTAATATTAACTCGCTGGTTCCTTGTGGAGGAGATAGGTGGGGTGGCTAGAGTAGTCGTGTATTAACCCTGGTTGCATATCCAAGTCACGTGCTCACTTGTGTGCTGTTCGTGGCGGTGGTATATTGGGATGGATTGAGAAGAGATATAACTCATTTGAGGGACCTTTGCAAAGGCGAAGAGTGGGGCAGCCTGTGAGCTGTATATTAATCCTTGATCCTGTAGAGGAGATATTGTCTATTTGACGGACCTTTGCGGAGCCTCAGTATTAACCCTTGTCCCATATGCAGGTCGCGTGCTACAGTAGTTGGGTGTCGTACATGACAAATAAAATAAGCACGATTCGGACCAAATAAAAATCGTCATAACTGGGGCAAAATGTTCAACAGACAAGGAGTTTCTTAAAATCAAATTGAAACCTTTAAACTGTAAGCTCGGGGGGGGGGGGGGCGCATGTCCAGCAGCCGAGCTGAGCAGTCGCACAGCCACAGAGCTCTGTGCAGGATCACGGGGGAATAGGCTGTGGAACGCACAGGAGTGCCCCAGGTGAACAGGGAACCCCCGGGCCCCTGCCCGATGCCACCAACGATCGGCTTGTATAACACCAGCAGGGACCAGAGAAGTGCAGACTCACCACCGCCCACGAACCAAGATGGCGCCGGCTAGCTCCGCTCTCCCCGAGGAGAGAGCCTAAGAAGGGAGAGGGCAGCTGGAGAAGCCCGACAGCCCCAAGTGCCAGAGAAGCCGCTAAGGAGCTGAAGAACCGACGGTGGGTGCTCGGGAAGCGTCGGAAGCAGCGGGAGTGACACCACCACCGCCCCTCCCCACTGGAGCTCTGGGGATCCAGAGCCCCCACCTCTCCTAGGGCTGCAGAGAATGTACTCTGCTGGGTGGTAGGGAGAGCAGATAGCCTCCTGTGTCTGAGGCACAGTCAGGGGACTGTGGATGTGAGCCCTGGCCAGCCGTCTGGCCCGTGCCTCCAAGTCCCAGGACCCAAGATGGCTGCTGCCCACGTGAGTGAGGGAGTTAAGGGAGATGTGGCAGGCAACGGATGATATGGCCGCCTAGTTGAGGTACAGTGACCACAGGGGAGTTACAACCACTATATGAGCCAAGCAAAATAACCGTATAGCCACATACTAGCAGCATTAACTAAAATTGCCCTAAAGCAAACTAAAACAAAATAGAAGTGCAAGGCAGCAACCGAACTGTAGAAAACTATATGTTGTGTAATTTTGTATGATGCGCTGAGCTTTCTGTTTTTGTTTTGTTTGTAGAAAATGCCCAATACAACAAAAAAATCTGCAGCAGTTGAAAGCACACTTCAGAAGTTCCGACAATCGCAAGCAGAGCCAAAACACACAGGCGCAGCAGACTCGCAAATGCCATCTTGCTCTCCGCAATGCTGGCCTGGGCTGTGAAAAGAAAAAGCTTTAGTAATGGCTGAAGGACAGGTAGAATATGCTACAAAAGTAGACCTGACAAGCCTAGCGACCAAAGAAGACATACAAAAGCTGGTAACAGATTTAACACTAATGCTTAAAACCGAACTGTTTGAGATCAAAAAGGATATTGTTACTCTAGGAGATAGGGTAGATGAGCTGGAACGGTCTCAACAGTACAGGAGTATGTAACCCATAAAGTGCAGGAACAGGATGACACAGTTCAGAATATGCTCCTGCATATAGAAGATCTGGACAATTGAGGGAGATGCTCTAATATAAGGATCAGGGGTATACCTGAGATGGTGGAATCCCAAGAGTTAATCCCATATCTGCAAAAAATACTCTCCCATGTGACGGACGAATCACAGGAACGGACCTGGAGGATGGACAGGGCACACAGCGCTTAGACCCAGATCATCAGACCCCTCGAGAGACACTGTCATAAAAATGCAAGATTTTATGGAAAAGGAACTAATTATGCAGAAGGCCAGAAGCATCAATAATATAGACTATGAAGGGGCCCAGATCCAGCTGTATAATAACCTCTCCACGTTAACCCTACAGCACTGCAGACATATGAAGGAAATTACTGTGCACCTACATAAAGCCAATGCGAGTGTGAGGATTGGACCTCTGCTCAGCCCTCATGATGCGCCCAGTGACGCGCGTATGCTGCGCGCAAGCGCCGCAGTACTCCAACCAGGACCGGACCTAGACTCCGCCCCTGTGCCGTGTCCCGTCGGCAATACCAGGGGCACTCGAGGGGTTAATGCTGCCAGCTGCTCCACAGTTGTGATATACCCCGCCCCTGCCTATCAGTGTGTCCTACGTCTAATTATGCATGACTCAAAGCCTGGAGGAGCCTTCTCATTGGCTTCCTGCTCCTTATATGCTCAGCCAACCCTGAGGCAAATTGGCCGAGCATAAACCTTTTTTATGTTTCAAGTGCTTGCCACTAGTAGCCTGCTGCCCTCCTATTTGCTCTTGCATTCTGCCTTGTTTACCTGTTGCCTCAGACCTCACCTTGCACCTGGATTTCTACCTTCTCTGACCCCTGGACCTTGGCTATGTACATGGCCATTCTGACCTCTACTCCTGGACCTCAGCCATGCACAACGACCATCCGACTTCTCCATTCCCAGACCACGGCGAGTATCATGACTAAATCTGACCTCTCTTACCCTGACCCAGCTACACGACTAAGACTCTGCAATCCGGACGCGGTTGCGCGGTTCTTTGTCGGTGTACTCTAATATCCCCACCACAGCCTTGCGGTCCCGCCCTGTTTGTGGTGTGCACTCGTTACAGTATGCTCAGCCCCACAAACATGGACCCCATTGAGGTGGCTCGAGTTATGCACATGCACTCTGACATGTTTAATCAAATAGAGAAACAGCTGTACCAGAATAGTCGGCGAATGGAGCAACTTCTACTTACAGTACAAACCTTGACTGACCAGGCTAAAAGTGTCCTTGTGGCACCTGTCCCCTCAACGGTCTCGGCTTCCACAACCGTTCCCACGAACGGAGCCTCCGAACCCCGACTCCCTAATCCCAACCGCTATGGCGGCGAACCTCTTGGTTGTTGCCGATTTCTTAACCAGTGTGCCATTCACTTTGAATTGATGCCTTCACGTTTTCTATCCCAGCGATCTAAGGTGGCCTATATGGTATCCCTGCTAGTCGATGACGCCTTGGCGTGGGCTTCACCCATTTGGGAACAAAGGCCGGACCTCACCTGTGACATAGGCCACTTCACCAAGGAGTTCCGCAGAGTATTCGACACGCCCCCGGATGCAAGGTAACCTCTGCTTCATCTCTCTTCCATATTTATCAAGGCAGTCGTCCCGTGGCCTGGAACACAGTTGAATTTCGGACAATAGCCGCTGAAACCGGCTGGAACGATGAGGCATTGGAGGCAGCATTCTTGCAAGGTCTCTCCAAGAACCTTAAGGACGAACATGCTGCGCAGGAACGTCCCATGGAACTGGAGCTCATTGGCCTATGCATCCAAGTGGACTTAATATTACAGGAAAGAGGGTCCGTGAGAAATCGACGCATGCAAGGTATGCAGACTCTCCGCAGCTACTACACAGATGTTCTGGACTCTCCGCTTCCGGACCCTGAAGAACCCGTGCTGCTCCGAGGCAAAAAACTATTGCCTGGTGAGAAACAGCACAGACGTAATGCTAGACTCTGCCTTTATTGCGGTAACACTGGACACCAGATAACTGCTTACCCCCAGAAGAAGTCGGGAAATGCCAAGTCCCCAGCGAGAGCTGGGAGGATCACATTGGGAACATTAGCTACGTCTTCTCCCATGATGCCAACCAGGTTCTTGATACCTATCACCCTAACTGGTGGCAGATTCAAGACCACAACTCAGGTTTTTCTGGACTCTGGGTCAGGTGGAAATTTCATGGACCAGGGGTTCACAGAAAGAAACAAAATCCCTTTGACACGTAAAAGTCAACCGGTAGGGCTTGAGGCGATTGACTGTCAACCCCTCCAACCCACCTTTATTTGTCTTCAAACAATCCCTTTCCAGTTACAGACAGGAGAGGTCCATACCGAAAGGATCCAATTTGACGTCATCTTTCTCCTACCGTTGACGTCATCCTGGGCCTCCCATGGCTTCAATTACATAATCCTTAGATCGACTGGACAGAAGAACAGCCTTTTCAATGGAGTTAATAATGCCTACTGAATTGCTCTATGCCGTCCAAAGGCCTATGTGGGGTTTCAGTACCAGAGCAGGTAACTTCTCATCTGCCTCAAATCTACTCTGCATTTCTGGACGTATTCCGCAAGGCTCAATCCGAGGAGCTTCCACCCCACCAATCATTCGACTGTTCGATCGACCTACCCGGCTCAGTGCCTCAGAGAAAATGTTCTTATCCACTGTCACCTCCAGAGACCAAGGCCATGAAGGAATACATCCAAGAGAACATGCAAAGAGGCTTCATCCGGAAGTCTTCATTTCCTGCAGGTGCAGGGTTATTCTTTGTAAAGAAAAAAGATGGATCCCTCAGACCATGTATTGATTATCGGTGACTTAATAAAATCACAATCAAGAACTGCTACCCCTTACCTCTCATCAACTCTTGACAGACTACAGGGTTCCACCATCTTTACCAAACTGGACCTACGAGGAGCTTACAATCTTGTAAGAATCCGACAGGGGGATGAGTGGAAAACAGCGTTCAAAAACCAGGATGGACATTACAAATACCTTGTCATGCCTTTCGGCCTTTGTAATGCTCCCACGGTAATGAAAGTCCCCCTTTTTTAATTGTGCTAACATTATAGGCCTAAGGGGATTTTCATTCAGACAGCCGGAACAGAGGGAAACACTTAAGTTGTAATTGCGGTGCTTTAGAAATATATAGCAGGAAATTCCTGCGAGGCGAGGTGCGCAATGCATATGTAATTAGGACTTCTAAGCCAACCCGCTGGTTTGATTCCCCTATGGCTGTAAAAGTCCGTAGTTGAAAGCATTAGCCGACAAAAAGTATCCCCATCTTAGCAAATGTCCGGCCAGCTCAAACAAAATGTCGCCAGGTAAGGAGGCATGGTCTGGTATGCTAAGCTGCAAAGGTGCGAGGTTCGCGCATGTCCTTAGGAAACTAAGAAGCCCCTCTGCCATGTTTTGCCAAATATGGGCAACGCTGGGATAGGTGGGAATATTACAGAGGTTACAGATAGGGATTTTTACTGCATAAGAATCCCTGCTGCCGATCAGGAGTCAGATTCATCTAAGCTGGATTTTAAACTTTGCAACATCGTAACCCAAGTCAAGAGTTCATTAGAACTAAGGAATCCAGAACCAATTATACAGAGGTAGAACAAAGTAAGCAGCTGCGGAGGAGAAACAGGGGTTGCGAGAGGCTGTTTTTGGCTTTGTTTGCACACAACTCTCGCTCCTGGGAAATTGTGCCTAAAGACTATTTCTAAAGATTTCGTTTTGGGAATAGAAGATTTCATTATGCCCCATCCCAGTAAGTGTATTTCAAATGTTTTTGCAAAGAATAGTGTGGGTGTTCATTCTGTAAATAAATTACAATTTATTTTATCTCTTGTTTTGCTCAAAGGATCCGGGTATTTTTGTGTTAAAAGCGCTGGTCTCCCGTGACAATACAATATAACTACAACTACTGTATAACAAGTTATGGATTGGAGCACTGTGTCTTACCTGCCAGTATTGGTGGGGGTGGGGGGAGGGGGGAGATTTCCCGCACTTTATCTTCGCCTAGCTCCAGACATGCACAGGCAAAACTGAAATAGAAATAAATAATTATACCAAGCATTAAACAATGAAACTATTTAAAACAAACAGGTTTTTTTTTTCTTAGATTAAAAATATATTTTTCTATAAATTTTGAACTACAGTACAATCAAACAGAAAAGTCATACAAAAATTGTCTGGCCTTCCAGGGAAGAGCCCTTGTATGCCTCAAAAAGCAATTGATGGTGTCTCTCACAGTTCTCATAACATGAGTGTTAACAATAAAATAACGCTGCACTTCTTCCAAAATTGAGTTCCTTAAATTTACCGGCAGACCCTTCTTGAATTTATTTCCTTCATAATAATTTACTTTGTGGGTTCACTCGCTGTATATCTCAAAACTGACGTGGTGTTTAAAGATGAACAGGGCATATTTCTGGGCTAGACCAGCACTTCCGATCTTGTATTTCTCCTGTACGTGCTGGGGCAGTTCTCTGAAGATGATGTCTGGGAGCGTTACAATCCTGAGTGCTGGAGCGGGTGTGCTTCTGGCAGCGGGCGTGGGTAGGTAGGTGGTCTGGGTGGATGCTTTCCTCCTGTCGTGGCTTTTTCGGTTTTGTCATCTCGTTGTGGCCTTACCGGGGTTGTCATCTCCTCCACCAGAAGGGCATGCATGTATTCTGCAGGTGGAGGGTGTGAGCGTGGAGGGTCCCGTTATGTGCTCGGTGTTGGAAGCGTAAAGGTAGAATAAGTCGCCTCCAGGCCACCCTCCTGCTTCAGCACAAGAACCAGGAAACTGCCTCTGCAATGGAGAAATGCAGCAGGCCCCAGGAACCAGACCTCTGCAGGGAGAGAAGGTAGCAGGCATCAGGGAACAGGAAGCTGAAGGATTGCGCTGGGGATCCATCGCTTCAGCACAGGAACCAGGACATGGCCTCTGCAATGGTGAAATGCAGCAGGCCCCAGGAACTAAGAGGCTAAGACAAAGTAGCTTGTGGCAAACACAGTTACATCCTAGTGAATCTAGGGTTAGTAGGTATGGTGGTCTGCCAGCAAATGGATGCAGCAGAAAAAACTCTGCTCAAGCACTAGGAGGGAGGGAAATGCCAAACAGTGGATAAGGGCGGTGCTCACAGGGAATGGGGTATTGACAAGTATAGAGAAAGGAAAGAGTCCCTATTGTGTGGCACTGGAGAGAATACACCCTAATTAAAACTTAAACTTTATTGTAGACTTGATTAAAATAAACTGTTTGGAAGAACCACATACATAGAACAGACACAAAATATTTATTAAAAGACGGGGAGGTGTGGTAGGGTGTTTAATGGGGATATTATATATATTCCCTCTTAATTAAACCTTAGTTAACCCTAATCCTGGGTAGACTCTAGCGATGGGTCTGAAAAACCCCTATTGGCAATGGGGAATGTGTAGTGAATTACAAGCATGTCTGTTGAATGAAGGACAAGGTTGCACTTAGTGCTAGCTAATATGAAGCAGCAAAAAGTACCTTGATCTGCATATAATCTGCCATTAACAGTACATGAATGCCACCAATAACAATGAGGTATATGCAGTAAAGTGCAGGTCTATTTGTGAGATGTCAGGCAGAGCTGTGCCTGACTGTTACCGGAGTTGACACAAACCTAAGCACCTCAGAGCCCCTGTATACAGTGGGGTATATGTAGGTTGAATGCAGGTCTATATATGTAGTGCCAAGCAGAGCTGTGTTTGGCAATTACCGGAGTAGAAACAGATCAGTGAATAGAACTGCACACAGGCTGTACACATATGTTAGAGATTGTTTTTGGCAATAGAGATATGTTAGAGCTGTGTTTGGCAATTACTGGAGGCCCCCGATGAAGCCAGTTACGGTGAAACGTACGTAGGGTACGTCTGACGTCACAGTCACGTGACGTGGGCTCATCGGTGAGGTGTGGGCTATACTCCGTCTGAGTGCTTCGTAGACTGCGTCCGTGGGCAGCAAAAGCACTCAGACTCTAGGGTCAGTCTCCCTGGTATCTCTAACATATGTGTACAGCCTGTGTGCAGTTCTATTCACTGATCTGTTTCTACTCCGGTAATTGCCAAACACAGCTCTGCTTGGCACTACATATATAGACCTGCATTCAACCTACATATACCCCACTGTATACAGGGGCTCTGAGGTGCTTAGGTTTGTGTCAACTCCGGTAACAGTCAGGCACAGCTCTGCCTGACATCTCACAAATAGACCTGCACTTTACTGCATATACCTCATTGTTATTGGTGGCATTCATGTACTGTTAATGGCAGATTATATGCAGATCAAGGTACTTTTTGCTGCTTCATATTAGCTAGCACTAAGTGCAACCTTGTCCTTCATTCAACAGACAGGCTTGTAATTCACTACACATACCCCATTGCCAATAGGGTTTTTTTTCAGACCCATCACTAGAGTCTACCCAGGATTAGGGTTAACTAAGGTTTAATTAAGAGGGAATATATAGATGTAGCCAGGTCCCCCTTGACATGCTAGCCCCCCCTTGCGCACTCACCCCCTCCTTCTGGTATGCGAGCGCGCGTTGTTAGTTGTTGCTGAGTTGTTAGAGTGAGTTCCTGTTGCTGTGCTGCCTCTGTCAGTAAGAGGCACCTGGAGGTCTGCAACATTGTTGCGGTAGTCTGATGCAGAGCTGTGAGTCTGGCAGCACAAAGCAGACAGAGAAAAGCAGTTGGTGACTGGAGCAGCTAGGGGAAGGAGGTAGGGTGCAGGGGTCTGTGACTCTGCACTAGGCCAGCAAATCCCCTAGGCCCCAGATAGCCCTGAGTCATCTTAGCTGAGTATTGTAGGGACAGGCCCTAGGTTAGGGACCCTGCCCCATTATATATTTGCTAGGAGTGTATCACGGACATTGCTCGGATTGCTAAGAGGGAGCTGGACTATCTCCACGGAGGCCCAGCTAGCGTGACTGCGGCCTACTGGCAGCAGACAGACCCTAACTAAGGTAGAGACGGTGCGGAGCTGTACGGTGATATTATCCGCGCTGGAATTCACCCCACGCGTAGGAGGATATCCCGGTGGATCCAACCCCAGTGATATAGCGGCACCCGTGGCTGGAGCCCGGGCAGGTAACCCACAACTCACGTGCACCAACAAGGCCTATCACCAGACATAGTGGCTGCGCAGTCACACACACACATTGGTATATGACTTGGGAGTGCGAGACATTGTTTTGGGGTTACTGGACACAGGGTGGGATCACTCTTTGGGAGGTAGCGTCTGCCGTGACGCCTAGAGGTGGTAGCGTCCGCCGTGACGCCTAGAGGTGGTAGCGTCCGCCGTGACGCCTAGAGGTGGTAGCGTCCGCCGTGACGCCTAGAAGTGTTAGCGCCCGCCGTGGTGCAAATTAGCGTAAGCGTCCTGCATGGCGCAGTAAGTGTCTCCTCCAGGAAGGGACACAGGTTATGCAAACTGTTGTGGTTATATGTTGTGTTGCGGAATAAGTAAAGTCCCATATATATATATTTTGTGTGTGAGTATTGATTGTCCTGCGAGGAACTACTCCCCCTCTGGTGGGAGCCATCGCAGGTGGAGGCGCTGCATCGTTATACGTAAGTTGTCCACAGTAATATTACCCCAGGTTCCCCGTGGCGGAAGCTCAGCCCTCCTGTGAGCCAACAGGTTATGCACCACAATTAGTAACCATGTATGTTTCCTGCCCCCACACCGTGTGATCTGCGATTGGGTGGGGGAAACCCCGTTACATATAATATCCCCATTAAACACCCTACCACACCTCCCCGTCTTTTAATATATATTTTTTGTTTGTTCTATGTATGTGGTTCTTCCAAACAGTTTATTTTAATCAAGTCTACAATAAAGTTTAAGTTTTAATTAGGGTGTATTCTCTCCAGTGACACACATTAGGGACTCTTTCCTTTCTCTATACTTGAATCTAGGGTTATGCTCAGCACTTCCTGGGGGGAGGGACTGGCTCTATATAGTATAGCCAGCGAATAGGGGCAGAGCTGCAGTGATTGCAAGCACAGGGAAGGTCGGTAAATCCAAGGGAAGGTCGGTAAATCCAAGGGAAGGTCTGTTCTGAGAGCTCACCAACTCTGCAAGAGTGAGCTCCAGCCAAAGCCAGGAACGGATTCCTTACATCCATCTATCTGAACATGCTCCTCACCCCTACCACATGCAGCACTTATCATTTGAGATCTGACTCTAAAAGACTGTTGATGGTGCCAAGGCTCAACATAGTATCCGGCCGCTCCTCCTTCTCTTACCGTGCACCCCAAAACTGGAACCTACCGGAGACTCACAGCCACCACCAGTGTAAGTTCTTTCAAAACCTATGCATTCAGCATTGACAAGGGCTGAAGATGATAGATAGAGCGCAATAAATTAATCACTTTCATACCTCTGCATCAAATGTGAGAAGTTTATTGCAGTTCAGACCTGGGAGAGGGGAGAATTACATGCTCAAAGTGATATGTCCCTGTGTGAGGCCATGAAGGGTGAAATGTTGGGGCTGCTGATTCATAATAAAAAGTGAGAAGCAAAACCCATATATTTGCTCTAAGGGATTATGCGTCTGTTTGATCTCAAGAGTTTAGAGAGCACGATCACAAGCAGACCTGCAGAGCATTATCTGTACTGACATTAATACCACACACACCCGTACTGACACACATTAACACATACTGCTGCACCCGCAGAGACGCACACCAATACACAAATACTGTTACACTCATACAGACACACACACTGACACAATCACTGATACACATGTACAGATATATATACGGACACACACTGATACACCTGTACAGATACACCATCTATCACTATCAATGTTTTGCAGACAGAATAATGAAGAACTTGCAATCTAATTTTGGTGCCCAAAGTCAGATGGAGCCGACACTGGGGATTAAAACAATTTATTCCACTTCAGAGGCAGTATTTAGGATCCACCTTTTCATTGTAGATGATCTTTGCAGGCAGTGTCAGTTCCTTCCCAGGGTGGGGTGCTCCGCTAAATTCCCTAGGGCACATCACACTTAATCCAGGGCTGTCTTTGATGATTTCCTTTTATTCCTTTAAGTAGTACTTTGTGTTTGGATGTTGGAATAACAGAACTTCACTATTTCTGAGCTATTTTCCATCCCCTGTGCCAGCTCAGAGCTCCTGTAACAGCTGGAGGAGAGGAGCTGGGAGCAGTAACCCTTCTGCTAATGGTGTTGGCCTCTGGTACAGTGCTGGGCATTGCTTAGGACATGGGAAGAGCAAGTGAGTGGGGGGGAGAGGAGCTGGAGAGGCACCCAAGCCTAAATGTGCCAAGTGAAAGATAGGAGAGGAAGAGGGGTACAGAGAGAGGAGGGGGAGGGGATGGAGAATAAATGGAAAAAAGGATAAGGACTGCAGTCTAATTGTACCAAATACAAAATGGAGAGAGAAGGGGAAGGAAGGAGGAAGAAGGAGCCAAAGAACAGGTGCCCCTGTAATACGAATATTACTCTGATAAGAGTATCTCCTCATATTTACGACATGTCCCTTTCTAGATGGGGAACTTCTGTTCCCTTTTATAAGAACAGCTCCTCGCAGTCCTCATGTGCCTCTTCCTATGGGAGAAACCCCTTTTATAAGAACACCCCTGTTTTACACTTTTATATGTGTACTTTTAAGCTGTACAAATTTATCCACTTCACTATTATTCTGTGTCTGGAAATATCTCTGTGGCTTCAGAAACTCTGCCCAGAGTGCGGGGAAATCCAAGTGGATGAGAGATGTCATAATGGGAGACATGGGGCAGATCCTGATTTTACTCAGTTTATAAAAAAAGGGGAGAAATAGAGGGGGGGGGGAATAAAGAGATGAGAAATGTGATAAGGGAGAAAAGAGAGGAAGTGAAAGAGAGGTGGGGGGACGGGGACTGTAAGAGGTGTTCAGAGGCACGCAATGGAGACCGTTTAAAATGAAGGGGGGGCAAAGGGCAGGGGGGGCAAAGGGCAGGGAGGGGGGGGGCAAAGGGCAGGGAGGGGGGGGGGCAAAGGGCAGGGAGGGAGGGAGGGAGGGGGGGGCAAAGGGCAGGGAGGGGGGGGGGCAAAGGGCAGGGAGGGAGGGGGGGGGCAAAGGGCAGGGAGGGAGGGGGGGGGCAAAGGGCAGGGAGGGAGGGAGGGGGGGGGCAAAGGGCAGGGAGGGAGGGGGGGGGCAAAGGGCAGGGAGGGAGGGAGGGGGGGCAAAGGGGAGGGAGGGAGGGGGGGCAAAGGGGAGGGAGGGAGGGGGGGCAAAGGGGAGGGAGGGAGGGGGGGCAAAGGGGAGGGAGGGGAGGGGGGGCAAAGGGGAGGGAGGGAGGGGGGGCAAAGGGGAGGGAGGGAGGGAGGGGGGGCAAAGGGCAGGGAGGGAGGGAGGGGGGGCAAAGGGGAGGGAGGGAGGGGGGGCAAAGGGCAGTAAGGGAGGGGGGGGCAGGCAAAGGGCAGTAAGGGAGGGGGGGGCAAAGGGCAGGGAGGGAGGGGGGGGGCAAAGGGCAGGGAGGGGAGGGGGGGGGGCAAAGGGCAGGGAGGGAGGGGGGGCAAAGGGCAGGGAGGGGGGGCAAAGGGGAGGGAGGGGGGGGGGACAAAGGGAGGGAGGGGGGGGCAAAGGGCAGGGAGGGAGGGGGGGCAAAGGGCAGGGAGGGAGGGGGGGCAAAGGGCAGGGCAGGGAGGGCAAAGGGCAGGGAGGGAGGTGGGGCAAAGGGGCAAAGGGCAGGGAGTCAGGGAGGCGTTAAAGAACCCATTCCCCTGCGTTTCCTCACCTTGCACATGGCCGCGCTCCTCCTCTTCCTCCGGGTACTGGCCGCCCTCCTCTTCCACCCTCGGGCTCCTCAGCAGAGAGGCTGAGACGCTCCGGTGAGGAGGTGCTGTGCCCTTCACGGGAGAGGCGGAGAGAGCCGGAGGAGCGCTCTCAGGGATGGGGAGCGGCCTGTGTGAGATGAGAGCCGCAGAGAGCATGCTCTGTGTGTGTGGAGGGGGGGGGGGGGGAGTGGGAGCGGTGTGTGTGAGGGAGAGCGCCGGGGAAGGGAGCGGTGTGTTTGAGGGAGAGCGCCGGGTGAGGGAGAGCGCCGGGTGAGGGCGAGAGCCGTGGGGAGGCGAGAGAGTCGGGGAGGGCGAGAGAGTCGGGAGGGTGACAGCAGGAGAAAGTGTGCTCTAGGGGGCCAATGAGAGCCGTGGGGGGCGGGACACAGGGGGGGCAGACACACCAGCAATGAGAGCCCGTGGGAGGGAGGGCGGGCGGACCGACGGACCAATCAAATGGTTTCCAGACACTCTCAAACACGATTTTCGATTATATATATATATATATATATATATATATATATATATATATACACATACACACACAGATATATATAACAGTCTTATAAGAAAAGTCTTATCTGTCTCTTGTAGTTGTAAGGGGGAGGCTTCTCTGTTCTCCTGGTGTCTGCACCCTTGTGTGCTAAGGTAATGTCAGGATCCAGGTTTACAATTATTGTCCCCTGTGTCTTGCTGGCAGCGTGCAGTCTGTTTGCCGCTCAAGACATCTGTTTGTTCCACAAGTCAGCCCAGTTGTGGACTAGGGAACTCTCTGTCTTTCTGCTTCCTGGGTCAGCTCAGAATGTCTCTCTTCCTGTCTCAGAGGCAGGCTTTTCTGACACCTGTAATCAGCCAGGTGGTGTTGATTAATTGTCTACCAGCAGTTAACCACCACACTGCTGG
>NC_134489.1:46101247-46152715 GCF_040206685.1 Ascaphus truei | reverse complement strand
TGAAGCACAGGGGGATAACATAACATACAGTACCATATATCACACGTATGTAAATACCATATAGAAATGTAAAAGTGGATGTATTGTGATAATGCAGAGGCACACCAGAGGAGATGTGAGAACACAACTTTAAACTGGTTCTTTTATCTGGAGTTTGCTTATTTGTGATGTCAGTCCCTTAAATTCAGTTGCATAAAGTCAACTTGCTCCCATTTGCCTCAGTGAATATTTTTCACATAGTATGAATTGGAAAGGATGTAAATATTACAGTAAGGTGTATTTCTAATTGCCTTTTTGTATTTGTGCATGCTTCTCCATATTTGTTTATGTAATGATCAAATTTCTGTACCCCCATTGTGCCACGCTGCGGAATATGTTGGTACTTTACAAATAAATGATAACAATAATAATATTTTGATATTCTCCTCTATTGATTGTCTGCAGGTGAAGCCTATTGAAGGTGTGACTTTCCTAATATGTGTGTTACAAACTTGTATCCACTCTACTGTGGGACCAGCATTCTAACATGATACTCATGTGAAGGGGGCAGGAGAGAGAATCACTGGCATGATTCACCAAGAATATAACCTGTTTAATGCAAAATCCATAAACTACCCAGCTCAGTATGTCTAACCTGGTTTAAACATGATACCATTTGATGAACCACTACATACACAAATGTATACTATGAGTGAGAATTACAAAGTGTGTGTGTGTGTGTGTGTGTGTGTGTGTGTGTGTGCAAATTGCAAAGCCAGTACAACCCCACACTGATGAGACACACAAGGTCGAAACAGTCTGTCTGTCTATGAGTGGGTTTATTGGCTTTGCATCTCATACCAGGCTATGTTTAAAAGCTGTGTTTAAAGCAGCATGCATTGGCTTAAGGGGTTTCCATGTAATGTGGACTTGAGACAAAAGGTGGCTGTGTGCTCATTTGCATGTCATTTCCCAGAATCCCTTGCTGCAGTGGAAGCACTGTATGCTAGGTCATAATAATAGCATGTTCTTGTATAGCGCTGCTAGTTTTTAAGTAGCGCTTTACAGAGACAAGTCCCTGCCCTGTGGAGCTTGCAATCTATGATTTTGGTGCCTGAGGCACAGGGAGATAAAGTGACTTGCCCAAGGTCACAAGGAGCCGACGCCAGGCATTGAACCAGGCTCCCTGCTTCAAACTCTCAATGCCTGTCAGTGTCTTTACTCACCGAGCCGCTCCCTCTCCCAATGGTGAAAAGCAGGGTTGCAGCCCTGTCTAAGGCTGTTATATAGTGCCGGGTGTGTGCTACGCCGGGCGCGTGCTATGCCGGGTGCGTGCTACGCCGGGTGCGCGCGCGGAATTTTAGTTGGCTGACGTCAATCAGCCTTTCTATAATGGCGCCGCGCGCACGGCATGGAGCGGGGAGCCAACAGACAGCCGCGAAGATGGGGGAAAGATGATTTTGTGCCGCTACCGGCGCTCAAATGTGTCTATGTGTGTATGTATGCATGTATGCGTGGATGTGTGTTTGGATGGATGTGTGTGTGTGTGTGTGTGTGTGTGTGTGTGCGCGTGTGTCAATGATTGCACAATTAAAATAAAAAAATATTTATTAAACTTTTTTTTTTCCTTTTAAAAATCTTATTTATGACTTATTTCATTCACACAACCCATGCACACACACACACACACACACACTCACACACACATATACACACACATACACACTACCTGCAGCTCCCGGCTCTATAACAGGGAAAAGCATGCGGCACGTGCACGGCTGAAACCCATTTAGAACGGCCCTAAGGCTGTGGCCAGGCAGGGAGCGGGTGCGCTGCGCCCTGCTCGGCCGGGCGATTCATGGCCGGCTAGGTGCACACACGGGGGGGGGGGGGTGGCCAAGACGTCACTTAGCTGGTTCGTCCTCATTGGGCGAACCGCTCACGTGACCCGCGAGTGAGCGGCAAATTCAAATTGTGGCCACACACATTGCCGCAATGGTTTTCATCGCGGCCTGCGTGAGAGCGCCTGCCCGCTCAGCGCCACCCTGGCCGTGGCCTAAGACATGTGAATGTGCTCACAAGTAATATTTGTATATGATATACAGTATATACAGCTCAACCCCCTTATAACACTGTGCTCGGGGTCCAAAGAATCACATCCCGTTATAAGCGGAACGCGTTACAAATAATGTACATTTGTATGCATGGTACAATAAAGTATTTAAGATTCCAATAATCGTGTTGTAAAGTATTCATAAATACAAAAATTGGGAGCCACGCTTGCATCGCGTTATAATGGGGTTGAGCTATATATATATATATATATTATATATTATATATATATATATATATATATATATATAAATATATATATATATAAATATATAAAGCAGAAAATAGCCGTGTTAGTCCAGTTGCAGAATAAAGGAGTTCTTCAGTATTGGGTAATACCTTTTTTATTTGTACAAACAATTTATGTCATAGGAGAAGCTTTGGACACACGCACGTTGCCTTGCGTATTGGTATATATCTGCTTTGCCAAGCATTGCTGGTCCTCTCTGGTAAGTAAGAGGTTAAGGGCAGCAGGAAACATTCCAGTTTCAGGAGTTTTTGTTTCCCTTCTGCTCCAGCCCAGTCTCACCCCTCTCAGCTGTGCGGCCCTCCCCCTCTCTACTCTCATTCGCCTCCCTGCTTGATTACACAGCCCTGGCCCCTTCTCCCCTCTGGATTTCTCCTGCTCCCTTCTCTCCACAGAGACAAGTCCTCCTAGTTCCCCTGTGGATTGAGGATACAGTTTAACCTTCTAAATGAGGCTGACTTTATAGCTTTGTAGATGGAGGGATTCCTATGGTTGGTGGTAACCCTAAAGCTCCTGGTGTTGGTGCATACTCAGGGGTGAGAGCACTATTGGGGTCTCTACATGTGGCTGAGGACTTGTGGGTACCAGATGACATCTCTCTGATCAGGGAATCTTTCTACTGGGACTGCAGACAACAGCAGAGGTTGGGTAAGTACTGAGTTGGCGTTGAATTGATGAATGTAGTGGCTCGGGCGTGTGTGGACCTTCCAGTCTCAATCCCTCCTCCGATACATTTTGCTAGTGGGGATTCTTATCCAGGACCCTGGACAAACACAGGGTTGTAAGTGAAGAATACAAGCCTTGTGGAGACTGGAATTGAGTGTAGATAGGCCAGATGTCCTTTATCTTCTGTCTCTTTCCAGCCCTTTCTCCCTGTTATAGTATCAGGCAGATGACCTAATCCAGGAATGCCATGATAACAATACCTGTAATAACTGTATGTTACTCTTTGTCTCTCACTGACAACTCCTCTCTACAGCTGGCAGTCACTCTCCTGCTAAAGACACACTATTATTATATATAGTACTGTATGTGTTTATCTCCCTATACAGTGCTTCGATTGTGAGCTCTGCTGGGCAGGGTCTCCATATTACATTTCTCAATTTGTCTGTAGCCCTTATCCTTGCACAAGTAATGTGGGCTTGTTCAATATTATGTTGTTAGCTTATGTACTTATTATCTTAACATATTTTTTCATATTAATACATTTTAGGACTCAAAGCGCTTCTCAATTATACAATATAGCACACAATAAATGTTAAAGGCACATTCCCTGCCCCAACAAACTTGCAATTTATTTTTGGTGCCTGAGGCACAAGGACTTGCCAAAGTCATTAGGAGCTGGCTCAGGGAATTTTACTTGGTTCCCCTGCATCAAAGTCATTGTTTTGAGTCAAGGCCTTTACTCGCTGATCCACTCCTTTAGCTTACTCAAACTTACTGCTATCACCGTGTGTGTGTGTTACACCTAATGCACATGCATTTACTACTACCACCCTGTGGTTTTGGCCCGACACACTTACATTTATTGCTATCAATCTATGTGTTAACACCTTCAGTTGTTGAAAGTCTAAGCAATAAGACAGTGAGGAGATGCTCTCCACCGCTCAACTCTGCCATACTTAATTGTGATTCATTTGGTTTCCCGGTATTGGGCATTGCCACATTCATGGGAATAGGCGTGAATGCCCTTCCAATCAGTGAGTCTGCCTTCCAATGACTTTTAGAGACTATTGTCCTGTCTGTGATTAGACACAAGGGCATAGCAGGAATCTTATGGGCCTATTTCTGTAAAACTACTTTTCTGCCTTCATTTCTCTAAACTCCTAAATCCATCTATTCCCCTTTCTTCCCCCAGCTATCCTATCCGTCTCCCCCTCTATCCTTATATCTCTCTGCCCGCCTCCCTAAAACCTCTTCTTCCCCTCCCCCTCTTCTTCCTCCTCCCCCTCTTCTTCCTCCTCCCCCCTCTTCTTCCTCCTCCCCCTCTTCTTCCTCCTCCACCTCTTCTTCCTCCTTCCTCCTCTTCTTCCTCCTCCCTCCCTCTTCTTCCTCCTCCCTCCTCTTCTTCCTCCTCCCTCCTCTTCTTCTCTCCTCCCTCCTCTTCTTCCTCCTCCCTCCTCTTCTTCCTCCTCCCTCCTCTTCTTCCTCTTCCCTCCTCTTCTTCCTCCTCCCCTCTCCCTCCTCCCCTCTTCTTCCTCCTCCCCTCTTCTTCCTCCTCCCTCTTCTTCCTCTCCCCTCTTCTTCCTCCTTCCTCCTCCCCTCTCCCCTCTTCTTCTTTCTCCCCCCCCCCCTGGTCTACAGTATCAGCTGCATTTTGGATGGATTGGAGTTGGGCTAGGTGGACAAGGGAAATGCTATTGCGGAGAAGGTTGAAGTAGTCAAGGCGGGACAAGGCGAGTGAGGGAATTAGGATTTGAGTTGCATCATGAGTGAGAAAAGGACATATCTTGGCGATATTTTAGGAGGTGGAGATGGAAGGTCTTCATGAAGAATGAAGGAGAAATCATAGTCAAAGATGACTCCTGTTTTGCTATTTTTCTTTATATTTTGTCATCTCCTCCCTGTTCCCTCTGAGAATTCCTCTCCCTCCATTCATCGCCATTCCTTTTCTTGTACTTTTGAGCCAGTTTTACAAATTCTGGCAATTGTGTTAGTGCTGGAAAATACTCAGAACGTTTTGTGTCTTTAGTTTATAGATATTAGATTTTGATCTGATCTGCAAAGGGGGGATGTCCTCGGCTCTTATCAGATGAGCAGGGGGGGTTGCTTTGCCATTATCACCTAGCATGCAGTGCTTTCACTGCGGCAAGGGATTCTGGGAAATGACATGCAAATGAGTACACGTGTCACCCTTTGCATGAAATCCATTTTTACATGGAACCCTTATATCCTTAAGTGGTTTCACTGGCTTTGCCTCTAATCCCATGCTGTGCTTAAAAGCTGTGTGAACGGTGAGCATTCGTTTATAAGGGTTCCATGTAAAAATGGATTTCAGGGGGTCTTTGGTCCCGTGCACCGTAACACTGCAGCACTGTCTTCCACTGTAAATATAGAAGCATTATTTGATCATCAAATAAATATTCTTTGGCATTTGTGACACATGATGACTTCATGAAGTGTATAGTTACAAAATGGTGTTTAGCAAAGTAGATAAGGAGACACACACCACACACAGAGACACAGACACACACACACACACACAGACACAAAGAGACACACACACACAGAGACACACACAGACACACACACACAGAGACACACACAAAGAGACACACACACAGAGACAGACACGCAGACAGAGACAGACACGCAGACAGAGACAGGCACGCACGCAGACAGAGACAGGCACGCAGACAGAGACAGGCACGCAGACAGAGACAGGCACGCAGACAGAGACAGGCACGCAGACAGAGACAGGCACGCAGACAGAGACAGGCACGCAGACAGAGACAGGCACGCACGCATGCAGAGACGCACGCATGCAGAGACGCGCACGCACGCAGACGCGCACACATGCAGGTGCGCACACACATGCAGAAGCGCACACGTACACGCTGCGCCGCTTACACACACACACACAGACACACACACACAGAGACACACACACAGAGACACACACACAGAGACACACACACAGAGACAGACACGCAGACAGAGACAGACACGCAGACAGAGACAGGCACGCAGACAGAGACAGGCACGCAGACAGACAGGCACGCAGACAGAGACAGGCACGCAGACAGAGACAGGCACGCACGCATGCAGAGACGCACGCACGCAGAGACGCACGCACGCAGAGACGCACGCGCACGCACGCAGACGCGCACACATGCAGGTGCGCACACACATGCAGAAGCGCACACGTACACGCTGCGCCGCTTACACATGCGCGAACAGAGACACACGCATGCACAGAGACGCACGCACGCACAGAGACGCACGCACGCACAGAGACGCACGCACGCACAGAGACGCACGCACGCACAGAGACGCACGCACGCACAGAGACGCAGAGACACACGCACGCACAGAGACACACGCACACACACAGATACACACAGTCTCTGGGTACCGGGTGGTTAGGTGCCCAGGGCACCTCAGTACTTTGGGGGGACATCACCGGGGTGTATACACTGGTGGTTGGACAGTGGGGGCAATGTGTGGGTACGGCCGTGCGAGATATGTATGGTTTTGTGATATCAGTTAGTGTTACCAGTAAAGATTAGTTATAATATCACTGTGTGTATAATTATTCCTTACTGTGTGTTCCTGCGAAGGGGCTATCCAATTGCGCTTGGATCCCTCCCAGGTGGAGGCGCTGTCACCAGATAGAATCAGGTACACCCCAGGCACCCTGCAGCAGAGGATCAGGCCTCCTGTGAGCCGATCTGGTAACACACCAAACGTAGTTCCCCAGACATGGGGGAAAGGGGGCTACAGATATATAGATATAACAAATACACAGAATAGTGCCGCAATCAAACCGGCTCCCAAAATAAACCACAAAACCAGACATAAGGGTTAAAGAATACCCCCTGGTGGTGCTGGATATATAGATATATCTGCTACACAAAATGGGAGAGTTGGATCCTGGAGTCTGTGCCAGCGCTGAGGCTGGGTGACAAAAACGCTTGGCCTATCTGTGTTTTATATGTGAGTGTAAGTGCAGAATAATGTATGTTTGTATACTGGCAGGACATTTTATGTTTGTATGTGTGTGTACTACACGTAGGGTAGGGTTGTGTGTCGGTGTGTGTGTGTGTATTTTCAGTGCACTGAAGTCCATTCCAAGATGCATAAAATATTGTGCAGAGGATTTTTATTATATCTGATCTAAAAAGTATTTTTGGAAACATGACAGCCTTTTTTGGGGAGACTGTCTGATTGTTACCATATTTGGGAGGGTCAGAGAGCGCGATCCAAGGTATGTGTTTGTGTAAGACACAGCTCTGTGTACTGGGAGCTTTTCTATGTCGGCTCGGATTTCTAACTCTGCGTGATGGTATTTTTTCGTTTTTTGCAGAATTTATGCTCATCCCACCTCCCGCTGGTTGTCTGTAGTACCCATTGACAGAAACCAAATTACTTCTCCTTTATTAATTCCTTTGTGTATTTATTCATTCATTATATGCTGTTGTGTATTCATTCATACATTTGACATCTGCCATTATTAATTAACTACCCAGTGCAAGCTCAAATTCATTCATAATTGTAATCATTCATTTATTCAGTTAAGGCACCTATTCATGCAAGCAGAATAATAAACCAGCCACGTATTTACCTGAATAGCCTGTAGCTGAATGAATCGGTGTACAGGTGTAAATTCTGCATCTGGTGAATGAATGGGATACAGATGAATTGGCCCCAAGGCATTGCACTGATACATGTATCCCCAGGCAATGGGTACCTTTCTACTGTATAATGTGTATCATTTGTATCTACATTACACATTTGTTGTGTAGAGAAGCCAGCAAGTTGTATACACTGAGGAATAATTGTTAATTTCCTCACAATTACAAGAGGATGCGTATAAGTACAGATATGTATATATATATATTCCTTTGAGAAAGTCGCTCAGTAGTGACGAAACGTGTCGGGAACCTCCCACGACATCACAACGACACGTGATCACGCAGGAGCACGGTCTGGCTGAATCGCGCTCGGAGCTGAGCTGAAAAGCTGAGGTGAATGTCGTGAGATCTGTGTCCCTCCGTAAGCAGTATCTGGAGTGCAGCTCGGGTTGTCTTCTGGTTCCAGCTAACTGGTATACACATCCCGAGAGGACCTTCACCGCGGATTACACAGTTGGCGGTGATATTGTATTCACGCACTGCCTGATTTTTATCTACCCTTGTGAGTGAGCCTTTGCCCCCCTTCCCCTGTTCCCTCCATTAAATGTATTTTTTATGGTATGGGGCATGCACTCTCTTTTTTTCTCTTTCTAGGTTTACCTTTTGGATTTGGTTCACCCTCCTGAAAACTGCTCTGTACCCCTCTACCTCAAGCGTTTTTGATACCAATTGGACATTTAAGGGAGTGATTCTTTTTTTGTTTCATGTTGTGTGTATTGTTTCTTTTATATATTGTAGGAATACATACAAGACAGAACAAGTTCCCTACTGAATGCACTCACTGTGTGAAAATGTGTGATGGTATAATGAGTAAAACCTTTTTAATATATATACAAATTGTTTGTAAAGAGGACTAGGTATATAGATCCATGACCTGTCCCTAGAAAACTATTTCCTACTATGCTCCTAACAACATGAGTAGCGCTTTAGCAGATAGTAGCATTTTATATGGAGACCCTGTCTAATCAAATCATGTCTTCTGTCAATAATGCAAAATGGCATATATTAATATACAGCTCATATAGTATATTATCTTCTGCAATTATTTAACGCAGGATAGATCATTCATCCCAAAACATCTAACCTGAAAGATTAATATCTTCAATTAAATGCACAAAAACAATATAAAGTGCTAGAGCTAAAATCAAATACAGAAAATAGATAGCCACAAAGTATAATAAAAAAAAGCTAATATTCAGTTTGCAGTATGGATGTTTAAAGGTCCTGTTCATGTATGTATGTATGTATGTATGTATGTATGTATATAATATATATACACACACACACACACACACACACACACACACACACACACACACACACACACACACACACACACACTTGTGTGAAAAAGAAAGTACACCATCTTTGAATTCTATGGTTTTGCATATCAGGACATAATAACAATCATCTGTTCCTTAGCAGGTCTTAAAATGAGGTAAATACAACCTCAGATGAACAACAACACATGACATATTACACGTGTCATGATTTATTTAACAAAAATAAAGCCAAAATGGAGAAGCTATGTGTGAAAAACTAAGTACACCTTATGATTCAATAGCTTGTAGAACCACCTTTAGCGGCAATAACTTGAAGTAATCATTTTCTGTATGACTTTATCAGTCTCTCACATTGTTGTGGAGTAATTTTGGCCCACTCTTCTTTACAACGTTGCTTCACTTCATTGAGGTTTGTGGGCGTTTGTTTATGCACAGCTCTCTTAAGGTCCAGCTACAGCATTTCAATCGGGTTGAGGTCTGGACTTTGACTGGGCCATTGCAACACCTTGATTCTTTTCTTTTTCAGCCATTCTGTTGTAGATTTGCTGATGTGCTTAGGATCATTGTCCTGTTGCATGACCCAATTTCGTCCAAGCTTTAGCTGTCGGACAGATGGCCTCACATTTGACTCTAGAATACTTTGGTATACAGAGGAGTTCGTGGTCGACTCAATGACTGCAAGGTTCCCAGGTCCTGTGGCTGCAAAACAAGCCCAAATCATCACCTCTTCACCACCGTGCTTGACATTTGGTATGAGGTGTTTGTGCTGATATGCTGTGTTTTGGTTTTCGCCAAACGTGGCGCTGTGCAATATGGCCAAACATCTCCACTTTGGTCTCGTCTGTCCAAATGACATTGTTCCCGAAGTCTTGTGGTTTGTTCAGATGCAACTTTGCAAACCTAAGCCGTGCTGCCATGTTCTTTTTAGAGAGAAGAGGCTTTCTGCTTCCAAACAAACCATACTTGTTCAGTCTTTTTCTAATTGTACTGTCATGAACTTTAACGTTTAACAAGCTAACTGGGGCCTGTAGAGTCTGAGATGCAACTCTTGGGTTTTTCTGCAATTTCTCTGAGCATTGCACGGTCTGACCTTGGGGTGAATTTGCTGGGACGTCCACTCCTGGGAAGATTGGCAACTGTCTTGAATGTTTTACCCTTTTGAATAATCTTTCTCACTGTAGAATGATGGACTTTAAATTGTTTGGAAATGGCTTCCACAACGATGTGAGAGACTGATAAAGTCATACAGAAAACGATTACTTCAAGTTAT
This sequence comes from Ascaphus truei, assembly GCF_040206685.1. NCBI lineage: Eukaryota > Metazoa > Chordata > Amphibia > Anura > Ascaphidae > Ascaphus > Ascaphus truei. The sequence goes on along the minus strand of NC_134489.1, from coordinate 46,142,470 downwards.
TGCCGCTAAAGGTGGTTCTACAAGCTAATGAATCATAAGGTGTACTTAGTTTTTCACACATGGCTTCTCCATTTTGGCTTTATTTTTGTTTAAATCATGACACGGTGTAATATGTCATGTTTTGTTGTTCTGATAATGTGTGCAACAAAGTGCAAATAGGGTGGCGCAGTGAATAAAAAATTAAATAATAAATTAATATTGTGAATAAAGTGAACGTGAAGAAAATTGCAGCTCAAAAACCCTTAAGTGAATGGTTTGCAGATTCCACTTCAATAGCAGGACGTTTTGTTGTTCATCTGAGGTTCTATTTACCTAATTTTAAGACCTGTTAAGGAACAGATGATTGTTATGTCCTGATATGTAAAACCATAGAATTCAAAGAGGGTGTACTTTCTTTTTCACACAACTGTGTGTGTATGTGTGTTTCTCTCCCCCCCCCCCCCCCCCGCCCCCCCTCTGGAAGATTTCACTGCTACGTGGTGTGGTGCCTATCTGCTGGCTCACAGTAGATCTGAGCTTCCCGCATTGTAGGGAAGAACAGAACAGGCTCCTGGGGTAGTAACTGAATCGTACTCACAGTGACAGCGTCTCCATCTCTTGCAGGCCCCAAGGATGTGGAGACAGTACCTGCAAGAGAACTTATTTCCTCTCCCCCTGATAGATTGCAGTCTCAGGCAGGAAGGTATATTGGAACAGGATCACACTTTATTGTACTCAGTGCAGATGGTCAGCATACACAGCTCACACAGTGGTTACAGCAGTTCTTGGGGCTTCACCTCAGGATTTACCCTGGACCTCCACTGCGGGTACAGGGCCCCCCAGCAGTCCTTGCTCTTCCCTGACTATTAGAGCCAGGGGTATGGTTTCACTCCTAACTCTCCAAGGGGAGAAGGCAGTAACTGCACAGCCAATCTGCACTTCTGGGTGAGAACTTGGCTCTCTCAAGGGTAGAGACAATTGACTAACTTTGGTAGTGCAGCCCCTTAAGTACAAGAAAAGCAGGAACCAGGTCTGAGTCCCTGATTGGACAAACATAGGCCTAGTCGCACCGCCTCCCCTGTGACTCACTGAAACTGCTGGGGGTGGGGAAAAACCCATGATTAATCCTGGCAGGCCTGCTCTTACCAGAGCTTACTGCCAGGAGAATGGCAGACTGGTAGCCAGAAACCAGTCCTGGCTACATACACACACATACGATTCCGCCCCAGAGGTGGCTGCATTAATGCCTTCGTTGTGTGATATTAAGTGTCTATGGAATGGAAGTGGTGGGTGTTGTATAAATCAAGTGCATTACTTCCAATGTTCCTTCTAACTTTCTCTTTGTGAGTATAATTAGTAAGGCATTATAATAAGAACAAAAGCACACACTCCCCAGTGGTTTGCTTACAATATCCTCTTGCTCCCTTTTTATGAACCTGGTGCAGACTGCCAGCTGGCGAATAAAAAAAAAAAAAACAACAAGCTCCAGTTCATTTTAAACCTCCCAATCTCCCCAGGTACCTCTAAAGCATTTCCCATCATTCCCAGCTCACCGCACGGGGATTACACAGCGATCTGGAAGCCTACTCACAGTTTCCAGCCTCGGCACACACAGGGGCCAGTGGAAAATCTGAAAGGTTTCCGTGTCTTCTGCTGACAGCACCTTTGTGTGTAAAGGGGGTTAGTCTCTGCTAGGACGACAGTGAGATAAGGACAGTGACATGATTAATAGATTCAAAACATTTGATTGATACTTACATAAATTGGACATGTATGAGTATTTTGAAAACATTTGTTACACATTTCCGTGGTTAACAAAAGCTTTGAGTGGTGGGGTGATGGAGGGGGGTTATGATTATTAAATTGTTGTTAGTCAAACTGAAACAAAAGTAGCAGGAACTTTAAGAGTGATTTGAATATTTCCGAGACTGCCAATGACATTGATAATTTTGTGCTTCTCGTCCTTGTGACATGTCTGTCACTCTTAACCATTTTAACCTATTTGCTGCCTTGCTTTGCATACTGTTCTATACACCCCGCATTAACGTACGCAATGGGACCGGAGCATGTATGTAAAGCGAAAATGTACTTAAAGTGAAGCACTACCTTTTCCCCACTTATCGATGCATGTACTATACTGCAATCGTCATATACGTGCATAACTGATGTAAATAACGCATTTGTAACAGGCTCTACAGTCTCCCCGCTTGCGCACAGCTTCGGTACAGGTAGGGAGCCGGTATTGCTGTTCAGGACGTGCTGACAGGCGCATGCGTGAGCTGCTGTTTGCCTATTGGGCGATATGTCCTTTCTCGCGAGTGTACTTAAAGTGAGTGTCCTTAAAGCGGGGTATGCCTGTATTCGCTTTGCGTTTATGCTGCAGCCCCTCTGGCAGTAAATGGATGAAAGAGGCAACATTTTCATACATTTGGTGCAAGTGCAAATGTAACCAGGCAAACATTTTCTATTCCCGTTATAGAGCAAATAACACTGCGGTGATATATCATTCTGCAGTGAACCAGCATGGCGTTCTTTTTCTAAAATCTCATCTTTTTTCCAGGGATTTTAAAATATAGCCGCCAATTAGTTTCTTTAAATGACTCCTTTATCAAAACACAGTACAGGTAGTCCTCGGTTATCCGACACAATGCGTTACTCAAAATGGCATTGGATAGCGAAACGTCTTAAAGCGAAACACGTTTTCACATAGGAACACTGTTTAAATGAAAGGTTCCATTCCTGAAGGCATTTTTAATGCTAAAATACACAAAATATTTTATGCAGGCAATAAGATACGCAGCACACACATAAATTATATAGTGTTAATACTGTATTATATATATATATAATATAACATAAAATATAATAATATAATATATAGTATAATATAATATTATATAATATATATATTATATACACATAAACAACTTTGCAAAGCGTTGTAAGAGCGTTGGATAAGCCGTTTTGACGTTGTAAAAATGAACATAGGTATGCATTGCACAGCGTTGGATAAGCCATTCGTTGTAAAGCGAAGTGTTTTAAAACGAGGACTGTCTGTATGTAAATAATAATCCAGTGAGACTCAAAACCTTTAATTCTGTAAACAAGTGAAACGGAGATCTCCTGCTCTAAAGACCAAAATCAGTGACGGTTCTGGACCATACAATGACATTTTAATGGAAAAGGGCTGTGTTTTTTTTAATTTTTGAGACTCCACTGAAGACTGAGACAGTCACAGCACTGAAAATCAATGAAAATTACCAGGTCTGATTTAAACTAGGGATTCATATGATGAAAAGCAGCTGTACTGAGTTCTGTATATAGTGCAGTTATAATACTATACCTTTGTGTTACACGTGCTGTATATAGTGTGCAAGTAATCTGTGTTAGGCCTCGGCCAGGGTTCCTGCTGGCGCGCTGAGGCTCAGGGAAAGCGGGTGCTTTCCCTGGCCTTAGACAGCACGCCGTCCGGGGGCGTGTCGGCGGGCGGGCCAGTGACGTCACGAAGCTGGTTCGCCCTCATTGGGCGAACTGCTCACGTGACCGGCCCTGCGCGCCGGCAAGCGGGGAAATGTCAAATTTCCGTAAGACCTGCGCTTCCACAAGCGCGCGGAAGCGTAGGCGAGCCCCTACTAAAGCCACTCTCATTGCGGCTGTAGGGGCTCAGTGCCGAGCGGAAGCGCGCCTCCGCCAGCAAGCACTAAACATGGACGCGGCCTTACCCATGCTGTATAGTGGACAGTAACGCGTGTTTTGCACTGTATTTTGTGCAGCAGCCTGTGTTACACGTTCTGCATAGTGTACAGCAACATGTCACACAGGCGTTATAGTGTAATCAGTGTGTTACTGTACACGTACTGTATTGTGTGCAGCAACCTGTGTTGCATGTGCTGTATAGTGTAAATCTTGTTACGTGTGCAATAACTTGTGTGCCACATGTGCTCTATAGTGTAACTTGTGTGTTACATGTGCTGTACAGTATAGTGTGACCTGTGTGTTACATGTGCTGTATAGTGTGCAGCACCCTGTATGTAGTGTTGCCAGGTGGCTTGGCTACAAATACTGGTCACAATGTTAAAAGATGCGACCCCCCCCCCCAATACATATAAAACACGCCCCCACGCCTCCTGAATACATATAAAATATACCCCCACCTCCCCCAATACATATAAAATATACCCCCCCCCCCCCAATACATATAAAACACGCCCCCACGCCTCCTGAATACATATAAAATATACCCCCACGCCACCCGAATGCATATAAAATATACCCCCACCTCCCCCAATACATATAAAATATACCCCCACCTCCCCCAATACATATAAAATATACCCCCACCTCCCCCAATACATATAAAATATACCCCACCTCCCCCAATACATATAAAATATACCCCCACCTCCCCCAATACATATAAAATATACCCCCACCTCCCCCAATACATATAAAATATACCCCCACCTCCCCCAATACATATAAAATATACCCCACCTCCCCCAATACATATAAAATATACCCCCACCTCCCCCAATACATATAAAATATACCCCCACCTCCCCCAATACATATAAAATATACCCCTACCTCCCCCAATACATATAAAATATACCCCCACCTCCCCCAATACATATAAAATATACCCCCACCTCCCCCAATACATATAAAATATACCCCTACCTCCCCCAATACATATAAAATATACCCCCACCTCCCCCAATACATATAAAATATACCCCCACCTCCCCCCCAAATTGTATTTTGTCCTTACCTTATCTCCTGGCAGGACGCAGACAGCACCGGAACATGTGTCTCGGCTGCTGAGGTGTGGGCTCTGCCCCTGCTGTGCTCTGGTTGGCTGTCCTCTCCTCCACTCGGGGACAATATACGAGTCCTCCTTGCTGGGCCCGGCCACCATCCGCGGCCCCTCCTCTCGGCACCAGCCACTGGCGCTTGCCGTCACTGCCTCCGCCGCCCTTGCGTTGCCACTGCCTCTGCCGCAACTATGGTAATACCGGACCCTTTCGTGTCCGGTATTACCTCCAATTTTAAACCAGATAGACATCAAAATTGCCGGCCTCTCCGGTTGAAAACCGGACACCTGGCAACCCTACCTGTTTGTTACACATTAACCCACTGACTGTCCGTCTCACGCAGTGTTGGGGGTGTGAGGAAGTCTCATTGTGTGCACTGTGCACCGAGCCTGCTCAGGAATCTTAATGAATGGAGGGAAGCTGCAGGGTATTTCTGGGTGCCAGAGATAGGCAGCTTGGCACTAACCCATCCAAGTCTCATTGGCTTCTGTGAGAAGTGCCATTGTGCAGGACACGTGAGCTGACCGTTCCTGCACCATTGGCTCAACCTCTTCACCCCGAGTGAGGCTCCAGTGCATTGTAAGAGAGGGTGTAGAAATTATCTTACAGTGAAGTGAGAAAAAATTCACTAGTTGAACCCCTTGGCACAGCAATGAGTTGTAGACCCCTCCGGCAGCAAAATGGTTAATGGCATAATAATTTTTTGAGAAACTGTTTTTTTCTCTGTTAATGCTCAGACTGTAACCTTTCTGTTTTATGATGTAAAATAAGATGGGTGCTCTTTCCTCCGTGGGAAATAATGGTTCTCATTGAATGCACATAGTAAAGTGAAATTTAAAAGGAATGGGGGTGGGGGGCTGGAGTAGTCCATGTGTTAAAAACCTTATAGAAACTTTAGAGCTTTTTTGGAGCGTTTTAGGAGTTAATCACTGAAGAATCAACGTTTGGCTGCCAGATAAATGTATCACATTTCCCGTTTAATAGCCAGAGCTGATTTGACACACAGTGACCTGAGCGTCTTTCTTAAATTTGGGTTGGGGAGTATTTCAGTCTTGACCCCTCTTATGTCCACATTTGCACATGGGGTTTACTGCTCTTCAAATAATGCAGTGATATCAATAAGGTACTGCAAGGGTCTATTCATCACAGGGACAAGGTTGGAGATGGTGATGGTAATCAATCTTTTCCTGTCTTATTTTACAAGGGCACATGGTATTTGAGAGTAGGTGACTTACTCTCCCAGCTGCAAACCTGGGGTAACATTGGTGCAAAACATTTAGCTGACTTATGACTTAATCTATGGCTGTATGTGGGATTTCTTTCATTAATACATGTTGTGCTGGTTTTGTGCTCTGGTATTGCAGCCAGGATCCTTTGATAAATGACCGCCATTAGTCTCAGCATGAGATACAATGTTGCCCATTTATCTTTACAAAGGTTCAATCTCTTCACAAGTGGCCACTGAGCACAGCGTCCTATCAAGCTGCGGACAGCGCTGGGGGTCATGTGACTGGTGAGAGTGAACCCTTCCATCTATTCACCTGCTTCAAAATATATCTCAGGAAGTGTTTCCTTCCTAGCGGGACCCAAATCCACAATGTAATCTGTCTGCTCGAAACAAAGACAACCAACTAACTTCCTGCAGAATGCAAACTGCCTACACACACGGCACATATATACACACAGCCACATACACAGAGACAGATGTGCGGGCGCATACATGGACACATTCACTTTCAAATATACAAAGGTTTTGAACAAGATACAGGAGGGAACCATATGTCAGAGAGAGTGGTCCTGCTCTTAAGCTGGACAGTTGAAGACTCATGGGAATGTGAGTTATTCTTCACAGAAAGAGTGGTGGAATATCCTCCCAATAGAGGTCGTAGCGGATAATTCAGTAACGGGGTTGAAAAATGCTTGGGATAGATGTAACCCCCTTTTCCTTTACACTAACTTATATACACTAAGGTGGGGGCCCAAGTCTTACTCCCCGTTATAACAGTGTGAACCCATGTACTGAGCATGCATCCCATAGAGTCAGATAATAGGATATGATACCTGGCCTTGAATAACAAACTTGTTTTATATCAACGTTTTATTAACACAGGCTGACATAAACTTGATCCTCAATCTGAGGATCATGCACATAGTATTACTGTGTCTTCAAATGCTCGCAGTCATGTACCAATGTCTGCCATGTATCCCCACGTCCCCGTGTTATGAGGGGAACTGTATGATGGTGCCACCACAATGTTGGAGCTCTTAGTTCTGTGAATGTTGCCGTGGTGTGTCTGTTCTTCGAAAAGCCTTTGGTAGCTCTGTCTGTATCTGAAGGATCCCTTCTTTCTTGAATCACTACACCGGTTACCTAACTGGTGGGGCTTGTCCTGAACTCCGGCGAACCATCTCAGTTCTCTTTAAGGGAATGCTATCCTTTGCATCTTGGTAACTTTCTTAGCTCCTTAATGCTCAGCTGGGCCTCTGTGCAGGTGGGACTTAATCCAAGTCTCAGCCAGTCCGTCCTGACATCACGCAGGCTCCATCCAAGGTCGTAGGCCATCCAGGAGTCCGCAAAATGTTGGAGTGCATTTCTAGGACTTTCATTCCCGGCGAAGATTGGCATATCACTCCCTACCTCTGTTAACTGGTCTCCAGAAGCACAAGCAGATTTTCTGAAGCTTAAGAAGCTTTTTAGTTCGGCACCTATCCTGAAGCACCTGGATCCTCTTTATCCCTTCATCGTGCAAGTCGACGCTTCTGACGTTGTAGCGGGTGCAGTCCTATAACAGAGAAGCGAGTTTCAGGGTCGATTACATCCTTGTTCTTTCTTCTCTAAGTAGTTATCAGCTGCCAAAGGCAACTATGTTGAGGGCAATTGAGAGCTTTTAGCTATGAAGATGGCCCTGGAAGAGTGGATGCATCTCCTTGAGGGAACTTCTGTACCAGTCACAATTTTAACTGATCACAAAAATGTGGAATATTTCGAAGGGGTGCCCAGGCTTAACACTCGTCAGCCAAGATACGCATTCTTTTTTAGTCGCTTTAATTATATTATTTCTTATCGACCTGGTTCCAAGAATGTAAATGTGGATGACCTTTCCCACCAGTTTTCCATGGATGGCATGACTTGGTGGATAAGGGTCCCATCATCCCCCTAATTAATTTCCGCTGTTTCCTCTACAATCCTTCAGCGCATCATGAAAGCCCAGGACAAGTTACCCGTTTAACTTTCCATTCTCCAGTCCAAGCTCTTCGTTCCCTCTTCTCTGTGGCAGAAATTCTTATGATGTGCTTGTGCTTCTGGAGACCAGTTAACATGATCCTCATGTTTCTTGGTCATGGCCGTAATGGGTGCGACGATTTTAGAAAAGTCCCTATTAAAGTGTCTATAGTCATTTGAAAATCCACAAAACCTCTGGATGGACTTTAATCCCTCGGGCAATGACCAATCCAGAACAGCAGAATACTTGGCAGGATCCATTTCTGGACCTTGAACGGAGATGATGTACCCGAGAAATAAAAACCTGGATTTTTCAAATTCACATTCTCAAATTTGGTGATTGTTCTCTAGGAGATAATGAAGAATCATCCTCACTTGCTGACGATGTTGCGCGATGGTCTTCGAGTAGATGAGGATGTCATCAAGGTACAGTAGACAATAACGAAAAAGTCCAACATGTCTCTAAAAATCTCATTCTCTAAAAACGGGAACACTGTGAGTGCATGACATAATCTGAAGGGCATCACCTTGCAATCAATCACGTGTGTTGAAAGCTGTTTTCCACTCGTCACCATGCCTTATTCATATAAGATTGTAAGCTCCTCTTAAGTCAACTTTAGTGAAACCAGATGCGTTGCGTAGGCGGTCAAAGAGTTCGGTGATCAGGGGAAGTGGGTATTGGTGTTTGAAATCTTGGTAGTCAATACGTGGCCTCAAAGATTCATCATTCTTGGCCACAAAGAAAAATCCCACACCAGCAGGTGAACTGGGCTTGCGTATGAATCCACATTTTAGATTCTCATGTATGTATACCCTCATGGCATTCATTTACAGCTCGGATAGAGGATACATGGGTCTGTGTGGAGGATTCGTTCCAGGGAGCCGGTCAATAGCACAATGGAAAGGATGATGAGATGGTAGCACCTCTGCCTGTTTTTTAGTGAAGAGTCGACTGAGATTGGAGTAGCAGGCTGGAAGACCAATCAGTCCTTGCTCCGGTAGGCGAAGATGCTCCACTGGAGGCACTTCAAATGGCAGGAGGATCCCCTGGCTAGCATTCATCCAGTCAATCCGGTGATTATTATGGACACGTAGCCAAGGAAGCCCCAAAACAACATAAATGGCGGGGAATGGATAATGTTCAGCTGGAGGGATTGGTGGTGCAGAATACTGACCGTGGTCTTGAGCTGAACCATCTCCTGTGAAATGATTCCAGATCAAAATGGACACACATCAATAGTGAAAATAGCCACGAGTAATGGCTTCTCCAGGAAATTAATACTGGCTCGATTGGCAAAGGCCTGATGCACGAACATACCAGCAGCTCCCGAAACCACAGTCTCCGTTAAGACAGAGTGGCCTGCCATGGGAACAAACAAGCAATGGGGGAGCATGGGATTAGAGAAGTACAACAAATATAAAAATATAAAAATAAAAACGATGTAGTACTGACAATGGTTGGAATTGTTGGGTAGGGGTTAGAGATAAGGATACTAATGGACTTACACGGCCGTGTGTAAGCAAAGACAGTCAATGGTGTCTTGCTTAAGGTGGTTCTGGCCCCTTCCAACGTCAGTGAATGCGAATCAGTATGGTTAAGAATATATATATATATATATATATATATATATATATATATATATATATATACTCACACGGCCCAGTGTGAGCAGTTGCAGAGGGTTGGTAACTTTGGGGTTAAGTTAACCCAAAAAGGGTTGTGCTGGTCGCACAATGGGGACTGCCCTCAAGCTTGACGTCAGCATGGGACTCACTCTCCAGTCTCAGGCGTCAGGCAGGGTCTCTCCCCGGTGTTGTAGTGGAGGGGGGAGGGGAACAAGTGAGGCACGATTTCAATGGAGTTGTTTTAAGGTAACATTTATTAGTTAAAATCCACAACAAAACTCACATACATAAAGGGTGAACCGACAGATCGGCTTCCTCAGGCTCATCTGCTTCATCTCATCTCAGATGAGCCTGAGGAAGCCAATCTGTCGGCGAAACGCGTTGCTCTAAACACCAGCTTATTTTTGACCCAAGGAGGCTTCCGTAGCCGGATCGCAGAGCAGCCTTTGCAGCAAAGCAGGACAGTTTCCTTCTCCTGCCTCCCGGACGCGGGAACGGTGCAAACAGCTGCTAATACCCGATCCTGGACTGCGTGAGGAGGCCAGGGGTTCACCCTTTATGTATGTGAGTTTTGTTGTGGATTTTAACTAATAAATGTTACCTTAAAACCACTCCATTGAAATCGTGCCTCACGCCTGAGACTGGGGACTGAGTCCCATGCTGACGTCAAGCTTGAGGGCAGTCCCCATTGTGCGACCAGCAGATGTGGATGGGTTAACTTAACCCCAAAGTTACCAACCCTCTGCAACTGCTCACACTGGGCCGTGTGAGTATATATATATAAATATATATATATATATTCTTAACCATACTGATTCGCATTCACTGAAGTTGGAAGAGGCCAGAACCACCTTAAGCAAGACACCATTGACTGTCTTTGCTTACACACGGCGGCCGTGTAAGTCCATTAGTATCCTTATCTCTACCCCCTACCCAACAATTCCAACCATTGTCAGTACTACATCGTTTTTATTTTTATATTTGTTGTACTTCTCTAATCCCATGCTCCCCCATTGCTTGTTTGTTCCCATGTCTTTGTAAGGGCTCTGGATTAACCCTTTATTGGGGTCGAAGCAGAAGGGATCTTTGAGTTGGCGCAAAGCATTTGCTAGAGGGCCGCTGTTGATTTGACTGCTACACTGTAAGCACACTTTTGTTTTAAACTCAAGGTAAGCGCCTGGTTTTTTGTTTTTTTTTCTGTAGAGTGGCCTGCCAACATGGATGGTATCATCAGACGACTGCAAGGTGGGAAAGTGATGGTGTATATGTTCAATTTAGTTGGACAAGTCTGTGCCATGTTGCCCTTCTAGCCACAGTAGAGGCATAACTCCATAGATGGTGCTGCTTCTCCTGTTCTGTGAGGCGCATACTGCCTAACTGCATGGGCTCCCCAAACTTCCTCCTCAGACTTACAGGGTCAACCGAACATGATGGAGCTTACGAAAGCGCTCTTGCTCCTGATGTCTCTCCCTCATTCGGAGATAGAGGGAATTGAAAAGGGTGATGAGGCACTCTAGATCAGGGATATCCCTGTAGGTTAGCTCTCCGTTCAGCCTCCCCCTATGTTATCAAGACATAGCCTGGGGCAATGAGATTCGCATTACAACAAAATGAAACAGGTTTTTGGGAGTGCATAAAGACAATTACATGACCCAAATTATTGAGGAACCAACAAGGAGAGGGGGAATACTGGATTTGGTCATATCAAACAATGTAGAAGTAATAACAAATATGCAAGTCCGGGAACATTTGGATAACCGGGAAAATGAGTGGCTCAGTGAGTAAAGACTGGCACTGAGTTTGAAGCAGGGGAACCTAGTTCAATACCAGTTATTGGCTCCTTGTGACCTTGGGCAAGTCACGTTATCTCCCTAAAAAATAGATTGTAAGCTCCACTGGACAGGGACCTGTGTCTGCAAAATTTCTCTGTAAAGCGCTATGTAGAACTAGCAGCGCTATACAAGAACATGCTTATTAAAAAAAAACTGTGATCAGAACATGGTCTTATTTGAAATAAATGATCAAAAACCACATTACTTGGGTTCAACTAAGACTTTAACCTTTAGAAAGGCAGATTTTAATAATCTGAGGAATAATCAACAAAGAATAAATTGGGATGGTGTTTTTAAAGGGAAAAATGTGGACGATAAATGGGCAGTCATTAAAACATTGTTAGAAAAGCACAGTGTATAACCCTTGAGTAGTAAATATAAAAGAAACAAGTCTAAACCAATGTGGCTAAATAAACAGGTTAGGGGAGGAAATCGAAAAGAAGAGGCAGGCGTTTAGATTCTTAGACCTCGGGCATGGTCAGCGCTTAGGCGCTGACCCGCGCTGAGGCGCGCTCATGCTTACCACTGAGCCCCTGCAGCCGCAATGAGAGCGGCTTTAGCAGGGGCTCGCGCAAGTGTGCGGAAGCGTGGTTCTTAAGAAAATTTTAGTTTTGGCGCACACGGGAGCGCAGGGCCGGTCACGTGCTCCGTGACGTCACTGGAACACGCCCTCAGCCTCAGCGCGCCTCCGCACAGGCTGTGTCACCATGGACTCAGCCTTAGGCCTCGGCCAGGGTTCCTGCTGGCTTTCGGAGGCGCGCTGAGGCTCAGTGAAAGCGGGTGCTTTCCCTGGCCTTAGACAGCGCTCCGTCCGGGGGCGTGTCGGGGGGCGGGCCAGTGACGTCACGGAGCTGGTTCGCCCTCATTGGGCGAACTGCTCACGTGACCGGCCCTGCGCGCCGGCAAGCGGGGAAATTTAAAATTTCCCTAAGACTTACGCTTCCGCAAGCGCGCGGAAGCGTAGGCGAGCCCCTACTAAAGCCGCTCTCATTGCGGCTGTAGGGGCTCAGTGCCGAGCGGAAGCGCGCCTCCGCCCGCAAGCATTAAACATAGACGCGGCCTTAGTCATAAGGGACGGACACATCATATGAATGATGAGGAATGTAACAAAAGTTGCAAAAGGTCAATCAAATTGGTAAAAATGGATAATGAAAAAAGGATTGCAATTGGAAGTAAGGTCAACCCTAAAAAGTTCTTTAAGTACCTTAATAACAAAAAAATAAGAATTGAAAAAATAGGACCCTGTCGGTGTGAAATGGGAGATAAGAAAAAAGCAGAGGTATTAAACAAATTATTTGCCTCTGTGTTTACCACAGAAGGATCAATTGCAATAGTAGTGCCATAGGAGAAAGCCATAACCTCTATATTAATAAACAGTTGGTTAACTGAGAAAGCAGTTCATAGACGGCTTGATAAAATTAAAATAAATAAAGCACCATGGCATACATCCAAGAGTTCTTAATGAGTGAAGCTCCGTAATAGCCAAACCATTATATTTAATATTCAAGGACTCCATTTCCACAGGCTCAGTACCACAATATTGGCGTAAAGCAGACATGATGCTTATATTTAAAAAGGGAGCCAGATCACAACTGGGGAATTAGATCTGTAAGCCTGACATCAATAGTGGGGAAGCTACAGGAAGGTTTAGTACTGGATAATATTCAGGAATACCTAATGGAAAACAAAATGATCAGTAATAGTCGGCATGGATTTATAAAGAATAGGTCATGCCAAACTAATCTTATTAGTTTCTTTGAGGAGGTAAGTAGGCATTTAGACATGGGTAATGCAGTCGATATGGTCTACTTAGATTTAGCAAAGGCTTTTGATACGGTTCCACATGAGGTTGGTGTACAAAATTAAGCAAATTGGACTCAGTAAAAATATTTGCACCTGGATTGAAAACTGGTTGAAGGATAGACAACAGAGTTGTAATAAATGGAACTTTTTCAGGTTGGGCTAAGGTCTCGAGTGGAGTACTGCAGGGATCGGTACTGTGACCCCTGCTTTTTAACTTCTTTATTAATCACCTTAAGGTTGGCATAGAGAGCAAAGTCTCCATCTTTGCTTATGACACTAAATTGTGTAAGGTAGTAAAATCAGGGCAGGCTGTAATTTCTCTCCAGAAGGATTTGGATAGACTGGAAACTTGGGCAGGTGAATGGCAGATGAGTTTTAATACGGATAAATATAGGGTTATGCATTTGGGAAACAAGAATAAATAGGTGACTTACAAATTAAATGGGGATAAATTGGGGGAAATTTTGATGAAGAAGGATTTAGGAGTGCTTGTAGACAGCAAGCTTAGCAATAGTGCCCAAAGTCATGCAGTAACTGCAAAGGCAAACACGATCTTATCTTGCATTAAACGGGCAATCGATGGAAGGGAAGTAAACTTAATTATGCCTCTTTATGAAGCATTAGTAAGACCACACCTTGAAGTAAAATTTTGGGCACCACTCCTTAGAAAATACATTATGGAACTAAAGAAAGTGCAGGGAAGAGCCACCAAATTTATAAAGTGGATGGGTAATCTGATTTATGAGGAGAGGCAAGCTAAATAAGATTTGTTTACATAAGAAAAGAGGTTTCTTAGAGGGGATATTCCAAATAAGTAAACATGGGAAGGATGTTGATCCAGGGAGTAATCTGATTTTGCAGTCGGAAAGGAATGTATTTTTCCCCTTAAGAGATATAATTTGATCATTTTTCACTGAGGTTTTTTGTTTGCCTTCCTCTGGATCAATATACGGTAAGTACGGATATAGGCTAAAGTATCTGTCTAAATTTAGCATAGGTTGAACTTGATAGACGTATGTCTTTTTTCAATCTCATCTACTATGTAACTATGCAATCATAATGTATCTATACGTTTCCAACACACGAGAAATTATGCAAAAATATGTAAATTAATATATCTGCCAGGGTCTCAGGTCCCTATTTATTATAGAAAAAAAAACTTAACCCCAAAAAAATCTGTTGTAGCAAAATGTGTTTGAAAATATAAATACTCTCTCCAGAGTATGCAACAGTTAATTTAGAGCCCCAAAGCATTACATATTAAAAAATAATTGTTTAATATATATAAAAATACAGTGCTTCAGATTACAGAAAAACATAATTACAAGAACATGCAATTACAGTAAATGCAAAACAGTTTCTTAAAATAACAGGATAAAACAGAAATTCCTATACAATACTTTACTATGTGCCATTGGTTTTCCTCCAGAGAGGTCACTGGCATAGAAATGAGTATTCACGTCTTTGGTACAAAACAAACCTGTTGAATTCTAATTTCATAACTCCAGGGCAAGCCCTAAATACCATTCTTCTCCCATTCAAACCACATAAGATCACCCGTGTCGTAAATCAGCTGCTAGGTTGATTTTACAACGGAGAAAAAAAAAAACTCCTAAAAATATACGTTTAAATCTTTCCCTCAATATATAAACGCACCCACAACTTCCTTTCTCTAATACTTAGACTCAAATCAAATCAAATAAGCTTTATTGGCATGACGAAAGAACCTTTCAGTATTTCCAAAGCGTGAATAATAGGGGGTGGGGTACAATGATTACACAGTACATGAATAATAGGGGGTAGGGTATAATGATTACACAGTACATGAATAATAGGGGGTAGGGTATAATGGTTACACTGTACATGAATCATAAGGGGTAGGGTATAATAGTTACACTGTACATGAATCATAGGGGGTAGGGTATAATGATTGCAGGGTACATGGGTAACAGTTACACACAGGGATATGGGGGTAAGTGGGCGACTCTCAGCCGGTGGCAGGTGCTGATATAGTGTGCAGCCAGTTCTGCTGTGGTTTCATCTTCTTCCAGGAGGATCGCTATTTTTTTGGTTCTCTTCTATATTATTAAAGTTCTGGATAAGAGCTGTGAGTTTCTCCAAGTGGGCACTCGTCACTTCAGAGTATTGTGTGCAATGCAGCAGGAAGTGTGTTTCATCTTCTACCTCTCCTAGCTCACATCGCTGGCACAGTCTCATCTCCTGGGGCTTCCAGTTCTGTCTGTCTGCCTGTTTCTATTTCCAGGCTGTGGGCACTCATTCTGTACTGGCCCAAGGTCTATCTCTGCTTTGGGTCTTTTACCTTCAGTAAGGGTGCCAGAGTGTATTCTCTCTGTAGGCTGTGGTAGGTCTCTCGCTTCTTTGAGCGCTGGATATCATTTTCCCACATAGTCACATACTTCTTCATTTTGCTGGCGATTGAGTTGATTTGTTTTTTTTGGCAGGTTGGTGATCTGTGCGGGGTTTTGTTCTTGGAGTGAGAGGACAAGTTGTTTGATGACACAGGGTTTAGTGAGGAGGTCCTGGTTATTCATTGATATCTAGCAGTAAGACTGGATGGCTGTTGTTTAGTTGGGCCCAGAATGTCCGTGCTCTCTTCTTTACAGTGAGCAGTAGAGGAAAGCGGCCCCGCTCAGCCCGGCATGCATTGTTTGATGTACTCCTGTGTACTTGGAGCAGGTGTTTGCAGAATTCCAGATGCATTATTTCAGTTCGGCTGGTATCCCATTTTGTGGAGTCTGGGTATGTTACAGGACCCCACACCTCGCTGCCATACAGAAGGATGGGTGTGATGATGCTGTTGAATATTTTCATCCAGATTGTTATTGGTGGTTTGAGGTGGTACGTATTTTTCCTTATTGCATAGAATGCTCTGTGGGCCGTCTTCTTCAGTGTGTTTATGGCCAGGCTGAATTTCCCTGATGAGCTGTAAGACCAAGGTATGTGTAGCACGCTGTCTGTTCCAGTGCATTGTCATTCAGTGTGAATTACGATATGGTTGAATGTTTTTTATATTTTTACTGGAATACCATGATTCTGGTTTTGTCTAGGTTCACAGAGAGTGCCCAGGTCTAGCTGAATTTTTCTAGTATTGCCGGTTGCTGTTGGAGGCCTTGTTCTGTTGGAGACAGCAGGAGCAGATCGTCTGCGTATAGTATAGACACACGTGTGTCATATAAATAGATTCAGTCGATTATGACAGACGTAATGAGGCTAATTATGACCGTCTTCCTCCTAAAGTTGAGTGACATGGATATCTGTCCTTGGTTACACGCTAGACTTCAATGCAGGCAACTCATTGCAAAGATTACAGATATCTAAATGTTATACTTCAGAATCGATGTTATCACCGGAGAGTCTTATTTTGAATACATTCACATACCTTCTTAGGCATGCCCCCTGAACTTTGCAGAAGCCTCCAGAAAATGCTTTGAAGGTAACCTTAAAAGGATCCTGTTTATAAAGATGTCAAGAGAGCTATATTTTAATCACATCTTTGGCAAAACAACTTCCCTTATCCCATCAGCCCCATACAACACCTTATACTTTTAGTGGTCCTTAAGTGATAGCCCACAAATTAAGTCCTCTTTGAAGCTCTGGACAGACCCAGGAAGAGTTTTGACCTGTCATAAACCCAATATATTGTATTTTTAAAATATCTGGTAACCACGTTAACTGCTGAAGCAGTTTGATTAAAATATATAATACCTCAAGATATTATCATGATACCAGTTGATAGGGATGGGTAGAGAAGGACAAACGCTGCGTGTCAAACTAGAGTTGGCAGTGTTAAGGAACCCTCTACAGGCTGAGGGGTGACCTCCATAACGAACTGGGGTAGGAATCCTGGGTTCCTTTAGCACAACAACCATGATTTCGGCACCTGCAGGCACATATGTGGGAGGGACTGGAACTGACCTGGATGCAGTGGAGTGACCACAAGGGGTTTGCAGCGTAAAGGTGATGGTATCCAGCTTCTTGTCCAAAGTAGCCAGGTTAGTTGCATGGGACTCTAGGAGGTGGCCCTGATGGGTCATGGCAAAAATACCTCTGCAGAGTCCATTGCGTGGTCCATGCAACATTTGTATGTTGTTGTCTGCAATTTAGCATACGAACACATAGGGCAGAGGGAGTGACATGCCAACTTTGGCCTGGGATCAGAGTCCTAGAAATGCACTGGTAGTAATGTCCGGTTCCGGTTCTAGGCAGACGACTGACAAGAATGGTCAGGTCCGGTTCCAGGGTCGAGGCAGGCAGCAGGCAAGAATGGTCAGGTCACAATTCCGAGATCAAGGCAGGCAAAATGCAAGGCAGAGGTCACAGACAAAATCAATAGCAAGGAAGCAAACCCAGTATAGCAATACTTTGCACTGGCTTGGAGCAACTGGCAGCTATTTAAAGCTCTGGGGCAGGTGCTGACAATCCGAGTCAGAGAGAGGCCAACTTCCCGGTTCGGTGACCATCTTAGTTGGGGTAAGGGGCATCCTGGTCCTTAGGCCATCTTGGCTGCAGAGCGAATCCTCACATTAATTTCCCAACCCACACGCCCCACTATGCAGAATAAGAGCACGTTGGTCCCACCTTCCATGGGTTACATCCGACCTTTTTGTGAAAAAGAAGCAACGTAACTGGCACCACAAAGGATCTTAATAACTGCAGATGCTTGTGGAATACATGCACAAGGCAAACAAGACTAGCAAAATCTTAGTATTACTCTTTCAATCTTTAGCAAAATCCGTCAAACCCAACAAACTGCTGGAAGGTCATCAAAAATATATTCCAGCTGTCTAGCCATCAACAACCATCTAATATCAAAAAGGATGATACTACACTGACAAATCATACTGAGATTGCAAGCACATTCAATGAATACATTGTGAGGTGTGCTACTTCCCTACTATCGCAACCCTAAATAGAATCAAGAAGCTCAACCTATGATTACCCCTATAGCTCCACCCCCTCCCAACAGTGCTTAAAATTTTCAATTTGTCCCAGTATCTGAAGAGGAGATTACACAGGCAATCCTAACATTAAAACTAACCAGCCAATGTGAACCTGACCTACTGCAATCAAAGTTCCTATGACTTGGTGCCTTAGTCACTGCCAAGCCGCTTACCCACCCAATCAACTTTATTTTGTCTTCAGGCCGTATCCCACAGATCTAGAAAACAGCCAAAGTTGTCACAGTTTACAAAAGTTGGGACAAAAACAGTGTCTCCAACTACAGACCAAGCTATTTTCCTTCTCCCAATACTATCCAAAGTCATGGGAAAATGTGTCCACTACCAATTAAGTGATTAGTATGCCAAGACTAATTTCCTTAGCCAACTCCAATCTGGCTTTCTCCCAAACCACTCCACGGTAACTACTGTCCTAAAAGTTTACAATGAGATTCAGTGTGGAATGGAACTGGGACAACTAACTGATTCAATATTTCTAGATTTTGCAAATGTTTTTGATACTGTGGATCATTTTATCTTGTTTAACAGGCTTCAGTGCACTGAAATAGGGGAGTATGCTTTAAATTGGTTTCATTCATACCTGTTGGGTAAATCCCAAATTGTGTCTATCTTGGGCTCTTACTCCAACTGCATGGATATCACCTGTAGGGTCCCGCAAGGTTCTGTTTTGGGGCCCCTACTCTTCTCAGTCTCCATTAATGTTCTATCTACAATTTGGCAGCTTCTATGCACATGTATGTGGATAACACAATCGAATATGCACACAGCTCTAGCCTCACTGACCTTGGACACATACTTCAACCTAATTGTTCAAGAATAGAAGACTAGCTTTTCCAAAACAAACGGTTTTTAAATACAGACAAAACTCTATCGATGTTATTTGGGACTAGGGCTAAATTTCTAAAGCTTCAAATGACCGAGCTACAGATCAGAATCAACTTTAACACCACTCTAGCCCCTCTCACTAGTTTTAATTATCTGGGATTTTGGCTTGACTCAAACTTAACATTCGGGCTGCATATTGATACTCTGACATTCAAAACCTATGCCAATCTAGCTGTACTTTATAGAAACAAATCATCCCTAAGCCCACTTGTTAGAAAGCGCATCACACAGCAGATGCTAATGCCAATAATAGACTATGGAGACATAGAATATGGTACAGCACCCCAAACTTACCTTAGCAAAGTAGACACCCTGCACAACATGACGCTTTGTACTACAATGCAAACATCGCTGTAAAATGCTCCAAGAACTAGATTGGCTATCCCTTGAGTCCAGACGCCAAGTACCTTTTTCCTGTCTTGTCTTCAAACACTTTCTGGGCAAGCTACCTTGCTCTCTGAACAAGCCCCTCACCCCTACCACACGCAGCTTTTTTCACCTGAGACCAGACGCCAAAAGACTGTTCATGTCTGTAACTGTTACTTGCACCCATAATCATATTATCATATTATCTCTTAACTGTTCATGAAATGTCTGTAAATTGAATGTATAATTTCTGTTCATTTAATATAACTATGTATTGTCACAGTAACTCTCTCCTCAGGACATACTTGAAAACAAGAGGTAACTCTCAATGTATTATATTTCCTGGTCAAACATTTTATGAATAGATTTTCTGTATTTCTATGTTGGTACATCAAGGGTCTTATGGGGAACAAAAAGACTTTAAACTGGATTTTTTTTTACTTTGGTGAAAACTAATTTCTGATAGGTGAGATTGAGTGACACAGAGACTACCTTCGCATAACTACAGGCAATGACAGATAATTCAAACACAACAGTTTGATCCATGTTTTGGACCAGCTCTTGGACCTGAGGTAACCAAACGGGCTTAACCTTTACTAGTGAGCCTGCTACCTCTTCACCGTCACAACCCTTTTTGCTGCCGGTGCTGCATGCCTCTTTGGCAGCGAAAACGGTTAATTTGTCTCGGTGCCATGTGTGTCCTAATAGTTTCACAGTTTAGGGTCTCTGTGACCTCTGCCTGAAAGATTTCATTGTTTCCTAAAGTCCGGGCTTATTTGGATCCAGGAAACTAACTCTCTACAGTGTGTTTGCTAAAACCCCTTCTAACAACCTTAGTAACTCTGCGGCTGAGTCCCCGCTGACCGCGCTATGTGCTTGGCGCTTAGCGCGCTTACCTCTGTAAATGTTGATCCTCACAACCACACTCACGCAGTGCACACTCACTCATGCGTGGGCACGCACGCTCTCCCAAGCTTTCTGCTTTGGGAGACAAGGGACCTTGACTTTCGGGCGGCAGAGCAGGGTCACATGACCCTGCTCTAACCAATGGGGAGAGAGAGGGCGTGTTTTAATGTGCTGTTGCTTTCAGCTCCGTGGAGCAAATACAACATGGAATTTAGCGGAGAGAGGTGGGGGGGAAGCGGAGAGAGGTGGAGGGGAGAGGTGGAGGGGGGAAGCGGAGAGAGGTGGAGGGGGGAGCGGAGAGAGGTGGATGAGTGGGAGCGGAGAGGTGGAGGGGGGGAAGCGGAGAGAGGTGGAGGGGGGGAGCGGAGAGAGGTGGAGGGGGGGACAGAGAGAGGTGGAGGGGGGAGCAGAGAGAGGTGGAGGGGGGAGCAGAGAGAGGTGGAAGGGGGGGAGTGGAGAGAGGTGAAAGGGGGGAGCGGAGAGAGGTGGAAGGGGGGGAGCGGAGAGAGGTGGAGGGGGGGGGAGCGGAGAGAGGTGGAAGGGGGGGAGCGGAGAGAGGTGGAGGGGGGGGAGCGGAGAGAGGTGGAGGGGGGGAGCTAAGACCCTCCCCCACATCAGGACATCCATCCGGGTCCTAACACACTCTCCAATCCGGAAGTATTGTGCTGAGACTGAGAGGTCTGTGACGGAGGCAGCGGGGAGTAACCAAGCTGGTGATATATTGTTTTTATGTGTCTGATACTTTATGACACTGTGTAAGTGTTGAATTTTTATTTGCGCATATAAAGTTGTTTTATTTATTGGATTACGCTATGGATATCTTTCTCTCTTTATCCTGACTGGTGATATTTTCCCGAGTGACACCGCATTGCATTACATCTGATTGCTTCGATTGAGGTCCAAGTATCTACACACCAGAGTCAAGCTTAATGCCACTGATCTCTGATACATCGGGTGAAAGCTTCTTTATCTCCCACCACATAAATGCATGGTCGATAGGGATCCACCCATTATTTTCCTCTAAAAAGAGAGGGCCCTATACTAAATGTTTCAGTCGAGCTACTGGTGCAGTTGAACTCCATCGTTCATATGAAATCAAAATATTGAAATTCTACCAGTAAGTCATAACATTATTGTATGGGGTGATTGGGGACCTTGATGGTCCCTTAGGTGTGATTATTATTGTAGATGCAACCCAAATGTTAATTGGGAGTCAAACTATATAGTCAGATATTTAAAACTAGTGACAGGGGCTAGAATGGTGTTAGAGTGCTAGCTTTAGAAATGTATCCTTAGTCCCAAATACCATAGTTACATTTTTTTTCAGTGTTTAAAAACAGTTTGTTTTGGAAAATCCAGTTTACATCTTGAAAAATTAATTTAAAGTACGTTTCCAAGGTCAGAGAGGCTAGGGCTGTGTGCATATATGTTTGTGTCATCCGCATATATGTGCATTGAAGCTTCCTTACAAGCTGTAGGTAGATAATTCATGAAGACTGAAAATAATAGGGACCCTAGAACAGACACCGCAGGTGACACCCAAGGGGGTTGAATTAGAGACACACAAATTGGGATCTACCCGATCGGTAGGAGTGAAAACAGTTTAACGTGTGTTTCCCCTATTGCAGAGTACTAGAGCTTATTTAACAAGATAACCTGATAACCAGTATCCAAAGCCTTTGCAAAATATAGGAATATTGCATCAGTAAGTTGTCCTACTTCCATTCCACACTGGATCTCATTGCAAACTTTTAGGAGGGTAGTTGCCGTGGAGTGTTTGGGGCAAAAGCCAGAATGGAGTTGGCTAAGGAAATTTGTCTTGGTATAGCAACTGCTTAATTTGGAGTGGACACATTTTTCCATGATTTTGGATAGTATTGGGAGAAGAGACATTGGCCTCTGGAGACAGTGTTTTTGTCTCTACTTTTGAAGATTGGGACAACTCTGGCAGTTTTCCAGGTCTTTGGGATATTGCCTGTAGACAAAATAAAGTTGATTAGGGAGGCAAGCAGCACTGACTCGTAGGAACTTTTATTTAAGTAGGTCAAGTCCACATTGGCTGCTTAGTTTTCATTTGATGTGGGCTTGTTTAATAACCTCTTCAGATACTGGGACAAATTGAAATTTGTAAGCACTTTTGGAAGGGGTTGGGTTTATAGGGGTTCTCCCAGGTTGAGCTTCATGATTTGTAATTCATGTTGCGCTTTGATAGTAGGGAAGTAGCACACTCCACAAAGTATTCATTGAATGTGTTTGCTATGTCAGTGGGATTTGTCAGAATAGTACTATCCTTTTTGATAGAGCGGGTAATGTGAGGGGGAGAGTGATTATGGGAGGTTAGTGGTTTACATGGGGAGGGGGGGGAGTGGGTTACATGGGGGGAGAGTGTTGTATTTCTTTCATCCGATCAGTTTGTAATGCCAGTGCACTAATGAATACTCCCCTGCTCTTTTTACCCACAGAACTAGTGATTAGCACAAGAGAGTAGCAGGGCTTTATGTACTTGTCTTTAAACAGCAGACCAGAGGCAGCAGGGAGAAGCTACGATCCGTGGCAGCAACACCTTTCTCCGCTTACTGTGCTCTGGGGAGCAAGGAGAAAGAAGGCCAGTGCGCCCGAGCCGGGGCCCACCAGGAATTTCCACAGTAGGCTAGACCACATTGGCGCATGTCATTACGTTGTTAATACTGCAGAAGAGAATTCTGGGTACTAACATGCAAATGAGTGTGCTAGTGGGTGTGTCAATATTATCTTGCTATCCTTCTTGTACAGGGATTCACTAAATCTTTTCAATGCTGCATTACACAGCTTGTACCACTAATTCTGGGACATACGTTTTGGTGCTTGAGTCATAGGGAGATAAGGAGACTTGGCTAAAGTCACAACACGCACAACACTGTTACATACACAAATCATATTATCACTGTCCATGAAATGTCTGTAAATTAAATCTATATCCTCTGTTCATTTAATGTAAGCATGTATTGTCCTCATAACTCTGTGCCCAGGACATACAGTTGTGTGAAAAAGAAAGTACACCCTCTTTGAATTCTATGGTTTTACATATCAGGACATAATAACAATCATCTGTTCCTTAGCAGGTCTTAAAATTATGTAAATACAACCTTAGATGAACAACAACACATGACATATTACACCGTGTCATGATTTATTTAACAAAAATAAAGCCAAAATGGAGAAGCTATGTGTGAAAAACGAAGTACACCTTATGATTCAATAGCTTGTAGAACCACCTTTAGCAGCAATAACTTGAAGTAATCGTTTTCTGTATGACTTTATCAGTCTCTCACATCTTTGTTGAGGAATTTTGGCCCATTCTTCTTTACAACGTTGCTTCAATTGAGGTTTGTGGGCATTTGTTTATGCACAGCTCTCTTAAGGTCCCGCCACAGCATTTCAATCGGGTTGAAGTCTGGACTTTGACTGGGCCATTGCAACACCTTGATTCTTTTCTTTTTCAGCCATTCTGTTGTAGATTTGCTGGTGTGCTTAGGATCATTGTCCTGTTGCATGACCCAATTTCGGCCAAGCTTTAGCTGTTGGCCAGATGGCCTCACATTTGACTCTAGAATACTTTGGTATACAGAAGAGTTCATGGTCGACTCAATGACTGCAAGGTTCCCATTTTCTGTGGCTGCAAAACAAGCCCAAATCATCACCCCTCCACCACCGTGCTTGACAGTTGTATGAGGTGTTTGTGCTGATATGCTGTGTTTGGTTTTCGCCAATCGTGGCGCTGTGCATTATGGTCAAACATCTCTACTTTGGTCTTGTCTGTCAAAAGGACATTGTTCCAGAAGTCTTGTGGTTTGCTCAGATGCAACTTTGCAAACCTAAACTGTCTTGCCATGTTCTTTTTAGAGTTTTAGAGTTTTTTAGGGTTTCTCCTGGAAACCCTTCCAAACAAATCATTCTTGTTCAGTCTTTTTCTAATTGTACTTTCCTGAACTTTAACATTTAACATGCTAACTGTGGCCTGTAGAGTCTGAGATGTAACTCTTGTGTTTTTTGCAATTTCTCTGAGCATTGCACGGTCTGACCTTGGGGTGAATTTGCTGGGACGTCCACTCCTGGGATGATTGGCAACTGTCTTGAATGTTTTCCACTTTTGAATAATCTTTCTCACTGTAGAATGGTGGACTTTAAATTGTTTGTAAATGCCCTTATAACCCTTCTCAGATTGATGGGCAGCAACAATTGCTGATGTCTTTCCTCCTTGGCATTGTGTTAACACACACCTGAATGCTCCAGACCAGCAAACTGCTAAAACTTCGGCTTTTATGGAGGTGGTCACACTTGCTGATGATCAATTAATCAAGGGCATTTGATTAGCAGCACCTGTCTGCTACTTAGCATCTTAATTCCCATGGAAGCAGTAAGTGTGTACTTAGTTTTTCACACACAGCCTCTTCATTTTGGCTTTATTTTTGCTAAATAAATCATGACACTGTGTAATATGTAATGTGTTGTTGTTCATCTGAGGTTGTATTTACCTAATTTTAAGACCTGCTAAGGAACGTATGATTGTTATTTTGTCCTGATATGTAAAACCATAGAATTCAAAGAGGGTGTACTTTCTTTTTCACACAACTGTACTTGAAAGTGATAGGTACTGTAACTCTCAATACAGTAAGTTACAATGAGCTGACACTGGGAGCCGAACTAGTGTCCTTTGCTTCAGAATCATTGCATTTACTCACTGAGCCACTCCTTCTGCCAAAAATAAGACCAAACAATAATATTGTCCCTATTTTCCTATGGTTTTCAGGACTGACAACAGTCTTATCACCACAAGATGTTAGATGCAGATTGTGAAGCCTTCCCAAGCTTTAGTTTACCATAGAAATATTACCCGTTCAAAAAAATATATATAAAAAAATACTTTTTTCTTTTTTAAATATGCTAGCTCCATGTAACCTGTAATGGATGTCACTGCCCCTAGCTCACTTTAGTCCCAGCAGGGATAGGAGGAGGAAATGTGGGGGAAGTGTTTCCAGAAGACAGATCAGATTTAACAAAGGAAGTGCTGTGCCTAAAGGCTCCTTCAAGGGCCAGATGTGAGGGGGGCTGCATGTTGACCTCTTCAGTGGGAAACCTTCGTCAGTGGGAAACCTTTCTTCAGTGGGAAACCTTGCACTGTGGCCCAAAGCTTTTTTGCAACTCCAGTAAGTGTTGGACTGAACCTTTTAAACACTTCTGTTCCAGAGGGACAAACACAAACCGTAAGTGTCACTTCTGGACACCTACATTTCTGCTCTGCAGAGCTTGCAATCTAAAAGGGATTGAGGATGCAGGAGCACACAGCAGGGCAGAGGTGCTGGTCACTCTCTGCTGATGCTGTTCCCTGGCATTCAGTTGCTGCTGCTGGCATGTACTGTATTGTTTGTTTCGCCCAACATTCCTCTGCTGCACAGATCTGCCGCCTCTAAAGCATCCTTTCCTTCACACTTCCCCTGCATCCTTGCCCGTTTAATGCAAGATGAGATCTTGTTTGCCTTTGCAGCTACTGCATGACTTTGGGCACTATTGCTAAGCCTGCTGTGTACAAGCACTCCTAAATACTTCTCCATCAAGGATTCTCCTAATTTATACCCATTTCATTTGTAAGTAGCCTGTTTATTCTTGTTTTCCAAATGCATAACCTTATATGTACCTGTATTAAACCTCATCTGCCATTTTACCTGCCCAAGTTTCCAGTCTCTCCAAGTTCCTCTGGAGACAAATTACATCCTGCTCTGATTCTATTACCTTACACAATTTAGTGTCATAATCAAAAATGGAGACTTTGCTCTCTATGCCAACCTCAAGGTCATTAATAACCAAGTTAAAAAGCAGGCGTCCCAGTACCGATCCCAGAAGTACTCCACTCACGACTTTAGCCCAACCTGAAAAAGTTCAATTTATGACAACCCTCTTTTGTGTATCCTTCAACCAGTTTTCAATCAAGGTGCATATATTTTTACTGAGTCAAATTTGCTTTATTTTGTACACCAACCTCTTGTGTGGAACCTTATCAAAAGCCTTAGTAAAATCTAAGATCAACTGCATTACCCTGGTCTAGATTGTATGTATAGTATGTATGTCTTTATTTATATAGCGCCATTAATGTACATAGCGCTTCACAGTAGTAATACACGTGACAATCATATAAATAACAAATAATACAAATAACAGATCATGGGAATAATGTGCTTCAGACATAAAACTAACATTTAGGAAAAGGAGTCCCTGCTCCGAAGAGCTTACAATCTAATTGGTAAAAGCAACACACAGATACAGTAGGAGGGCGTTCTGGTAAGTTTGTCTGCAAGGGGCCAAGCTTTACGTATCGTGTATAGTGTTAGCCAGGGAGCTACTCGTATGCTTCGTTAAGAAGGTGTGTTTTAAGGTGGGTCTTAAAGGTGGATGGAGAGGGTGCTAGTTGGGTATTGAGGAGAAGGGTATTCCAGAGGTGTGGGGCAGTCAATGAGAAAGGTTGAAGGTGGGAGAGGGCTTTAGATACAAAGGGGGTAGAGAGAAGACATATTTGAGCGGAACGCAAGAGTCAGGAAGGTGCATAGCAAGAAATTAGGGCTGAGATGTTTGGAGGGGCAGAAGAGTGTCAAGCTTTAAAAGTGAGGAGGAGAATTGAATGTGTGATACGGGATTTAATAGGATGCCAGGAGAGAGATTTCAGCAGGGGAGAAGCGGAGACAGATTTAGAAAAGAGTAGAGTGATTCTGGCAGCATCATTTAGGATAGATTGTAGGGGAGACAGGTGAGAGGCAGGAAGGCCGGACAGCAGGAGGTTACAGTAATCGAGATGGGAGAGAATGAGTTCCTGTGTCAAAGTTTTAGCAGTCGAGTAACAGAGGAAAGGGCGTATCTTAGTAATATTACGGAGGAAAAAGCGACAGGTTTTCGATACGTTTTGAATGTGAGAGGAGAATGTGCGAGAGTCGTCGAGTGTGACCCCTAGGCAGCATCTTTGCACTACTGGGTGTATGACTGAACTTCCAACAGTAATGTGGAAGGAGGTAGTGGGGCCAGGTTTGGGAGTAAGTATAAGGAGCTCTGAGGGGATGGGTATGAGGTTATAGGGGTTCACACCAGAAGGAGTGGAAGTTGCCTGTGGGAGGCAAGGAAAGAGCAAATAGAAATAAGACAGGGACCAGGATTGGGAAAGATGTCCCCAGAAGCAAGGAGGAGAAGCATGGAAAGAAAGAGTGTGTGAGGATGATTTGTAGGGGTGTGATTTAGTGTAGGGGATATAGCTATGTAGTGTCAGAGGGCGCAGGTAAGAAAGGAATTCATGTGAACTGAGAAGTGGTGAAGAAAGGAGAGATGGAGATATATGATCAGCGTTAAAGACATACTGAGGCTGGTAGAAAGAAGTGCATAATTTGAGAAGTGAGGTTACAGCAAATATAAAGAGTAAAGAAAACATTCATACTTACCTCCTCAAAGAAACAAGGGTTGTTTGGCATGATCTATTCTTCATAAATCCATGCTGACTATTATTAATAATTTTGTTTTCCGTTAGCCATGCATTAACCTCCCTAATCTCTGACCGTCTCCCTGCGGTAGTAGCGCATGGCACTGGTAGTATTTCAGAAAATACTACCTTGGAGGTCCTTGCCTAATGCTTTGCTTTTGGCCTAGATCCCTGAATTCATTCTTTAGGACCCTCCATCTTTCTCTAACTTTGTCATTGGTGCCAACGTGTACCAAGACCGCCGGGTCAATCCCAGCCCCTCCCAACAATCTGTCTACCCGATTGGCAATGTGCTGAACCCGAGCACCCGGGTGGCAACAAACTGTTCGGTTCATGCTGTCACGGCAACAGATTGCCCTAGCTACCTTCCTAATAATGGTGTCCCCTACCACCACAATCTTTCTTGGTATCTGAGCATCCCGAGTCCCCTCTGTGCTGGAGGAAGTATTCCCCTGGCTGCTAGAGGAATTAGTCTCCCCCAGCGTTGCCATTTCTGCCCTGACACTCCCAATATATTCACTCAATATAGCAATTCTATTGGGATGGGTCAGCTAAGAACTGGTCAGCCTCTCCCTATTGCCCCTGCTTCCCCTTCTAACTGTTACCCAGCTACCTACCTGCTCCTCACTCACAGCTCCACCATCTGCACCACTAGTCCCAGCATGGGCCTGCTCAGTGAGCACTAAACTCCTTTCAAGATTATCAATGTCCGTCAATGTTGCAAGTTTCCTCTTCAGATCAGCAATCTCTGACTCTAAAGAGACCACCTGCTCACTGTCGGCTTCGTGGATCCGAATCTTGTCCCTGTTTATTTACATACTGGAAGCGCCACTTCCTTGTTGGAAATAAAGGCACTTCTAATCTACTGTAAATCCTTTTAACTTTCTATTTTATAGTACTAATTTTGTGCAAAATAAGGCTTTCTCCAACGTTTAATAGGTGTAACATTTCTTTTAATTGGGAATGTACAACTACTTTTTTAAGCTCCATTGATCACTGGCTGCAAGGATCCGTGTCTCACTGTACGTACCCAAGTCTCCCGGCACAAAAACTGGGGCAAAGCTGTTGCAGATGTAATAAGGAAAAATAAAAAGGTCTATGCACCCCACAGGACATTTTCCTGACTGAAGAACTGGGGCTGTTTTCTGCCTGGAGTTTTGTCCCAGTTTTACTGCCAACAGCAAAACTGCAGCTGGGAGATTTGGATGAATAACCTTTTATCTGTCTGATGTCGCCAAGATGATCTCACAAAGATGACTTTTAAAGGAGAAGAAATGGGATGGACCATTTGCCTTTCGAAGGTTCTACAAGCAGCTTTATCACATTAGAGAAATACTACATAACATTTTCAGTACTACTGAAACATGAAAGTTTAACAAAAATTATTTCAAATACTTTTCCCTTAAATACATTTACCTTGTCTGAATAATAATAAATATATATATATATATATATATTCATTTTTTAACCCATTGCAGATATTGCTTCCAACAGTTTACTTTGCCCATAACATATTTGCCTCCATCTTTATTATGCCTCTGATGTATCCAATCTCCTGGCATTCCCTTTTTACTCCGTTGTTTTGTGATTCAAGTGAATCATTACTTGCTAAGAAGATGTGTAAGTGTATCTGATTTATTATGCTCTCTGTGTCCCACAGGACGAGGTAACCCCATCAGATCACCATGCCGGAAGGAGCCCCACGGGGCAGCAGTAAGAAAGCAGGTAAACAAGGTCTGTGTCCTGTATGTTTTATAATTGGGTCTAGTGCTTCAGGCCTGCATTGGCTGTATATACTCAGTAGTGTGTGCAACACTGTATCTGCAGTATACTCAGACAAGTGCGAGACAATATCTGTGTGTGTAACACGGTGTACCTACTGTATATACCGACAGCAGTGTGTGTGTGTGTGTGTAACACTCTGCAGCTACAGTATATACTCAGAACGGTGTATGTAACAGGCGTTTCTTTCTACACATTGCATTGTGTATCTGCAGTGTTATTTTGAGTATCAAAAAATCATATATTTTACCCACACAGCACAAATTCACTGATACAGACACACACTGATAACTTTGTTTCAATATATCAAGCTGCAAATAGTGTCACTTTTACTTTGCCACTTTATTTCAATTTATTGATGGCGCTTCGCTCCAGTTTTGCTCAACTTGCATCACTGTGCATTTTGGGGAATAGTTATAGGTAGAGATGGGCGAACCTGTCACAATCCGTTCCGCGGATTTTCCCAGCCATACCCCAATGAAAGCTGCTGTTGGATTCACTTGCGTAGCTAGACATTCGCGGGCCCCCGGGCGAAAAAAATTTCAGGGCCCCATTAATATTAATACTGACAATTTTTTTTTCTCCCTCCCATCCTCTCCCTGATCCTCCTCTCCCTGATCCTCTATCTCAGGGGTGCACAAACTGGGGGGGGGGGCGCGCGAGATTATCTGAGGGGGTGGGCGGGGTTTACAGAAGGCACTTAAATTAAATGCCAGGGAAGCGGCGAAGGCCTCTGTAAACTTCACTTACCTTGGTTCAGACGGCTTCTGGAGACGCGTCGCCATAGCAACGTGACGTCATGACACCCAGAACCAAGGTAATGGGGGAAGGCGCTTGGATAGGGGGACAGCCGGCAAGGTGGCGCAGGAAAAAAAGATTGCGCTCCCCTGCTCTATCTCATCATCCCTCATCATCTCTCCCCCTCCTCATCTCTCACCCTCCTCCTCATCTTCCTCATTTCTCCCCCCCTCATCATCATCTCTCCTCCCTTTCCCCCCCATCATCATCTCTCCTCCCTCCTCCCCCATCCTATCTCTTCTCCCTCCCATATGTACACACACCATATACAGACATACCATATACAAATACACATTTATATTCAACATATAGAAAACCCACTAAATATACTATTTTATTTATTTATTTATTTATAAAATATTTTACCAGGAAGTAATACATTGAGAGTTACCTCTCGTTTTCAAGTATGTCCTGGGCACAAAGTTAAGACAAATAATACATGGTTACAAATACAGTTACATAAATGAACAGGGTATACATTATATACAAGACATTGCATGCACAGTTAAAGAAAATATATGTTATGGGCGAATGAAACAGTTACAGACCAGATTAAAATGTGAGACAGCCTTAGATTTGAAAGAACTTAAACTGGTGGTGGATGTGAGAGTCTCTGGTAGGTTGTTCCAGTTTTGGGGTGCACGGTAAGAGAAGGAGGAATGGCCGGATACTTTGTTGAGCCTTGGGACCATGAACAGTCTTTTGGAGTCTGATCTCAGGTGATAAGTGCTGCATGTGGTAGGGGTGAGGAGCTTGTTCAGATAGCTGGGTAGCTTGCCCATAAAGAATTTAAAGACAAGACAGGAAAGGTGAACTTTGCGCCTAGACTCTAGTGATGACCAATCTAGTTCTTTGAGCATTTCGCAGTGATGTGTGTTGTAGTTGCATTGGAGAACAACATATACAACATATACATGGACATAATGCATGAAACGCACATATACATTACAAATACACACACACACACACACACTTACCATCACAGACACACTTACCAACAGACACACGGAACCGGGAGATGCAGAGAAGAGCAGCTATGGAGTGCTCTGCAGCGCCACCTGCTGGCTCGAAGTGGTTAAGCAGGAAGAAAGCCCTCCTCCCCTCCTCCCTCCAGCGGTTCTGTGATCAGCTCCGCACTCCGCAGCCGGTATCCTCCGTTCTCCTCCTACCCGCCCAAGCCTGACTCTATCTGAAGAGAGACAGATGGGCCGCCGGCAGGGGATAGAGCGGCCCACCCAAGAGCGCGGGCGCCCGGGCTATAGCTAAACCCCCAGTCGGATTACTTCATTGTAAGGCCGCCCCCAGATTTGTCAAAATCCGTCACTAGGTCTCGGCCGCACGGATTAAAAAAAATTGTCAACTGATTGAATTGAAATTTGAATCCGCGGATTCCAAACTTGCGAGGAGGAGGACTGCGCTGTTAGATAAAAAACATTGAATCTGAGTTTTTGTGACGAATCCACGGATGAAAGGATTTGGCCAATCCACAGCGAATTCGAATTCTGGCGATAATTACGCCCATCTCCAGTTACAGGAGGATTTAGTCATTGCGCTATTATAATGAGGTGTATCAAAGTTAGCACCAATAACTGGTGCAGTTTTCCTTTCTTTTTGCATCAGATCAATCCTCCAGGTCTGAGGTGGTGTAAAAACCTCTGCTCCTGAGAGATCTGCACCAGATGGAAGATGCAAGATGAACAAGCTTCACACAGATGCCACTGGTGCAAATTGACGCAGATTAAAAGTTTTGCTCTGTGTTTTGGAGCAGAATGCAGCACCTTGATACATATCCCCCAAATGTTTAAGGGCAGTACTACAACCACTCTGTCTGGTCACGGCTCTTCGCGCCCAACACTCGGCATTACACTGGGATATTCTGCACTATTATCACACACATTCCACCCTGAGTGCAGCGGGCACACGTGTGCGAGGTACTGGCAGAGAGGAATGTGTGGTGATCTCTAGGGAAGCAGCAGGAAGTCTGGGAGAAGTCAGGAAACACGAGGGCCATACAGAGGCCACGACCTGCAGGGAGGCGCAGTCGGGGAGCTGAGGTGCATCAAGGGGCACGACTGAATCCAGGGAGGAGGTGTGAGAACAGGGAGAGCGAGCAGTGTTTGTTGTGATGAGGAGAGAGAGAGGGTGACAGAGAGAAGAGGATGGAGAAAGGAGAGCTGAAAAGAGGAAGGGGGAGAAAATGAGACAAAAGAGAGGAAAAGAGGGAGTAAGAGAGCGAAAGAAAGGAGACAAAGCAAGAGGAAGAAAATAAAAATGCAATATTAATTGTGATCAAATTGATCCTTAATAAATATTCATGGTATGTCGGTCTTTTTTCCATGTAACATGGTATCTTTTAGGGCTGGGATTCTGTCCTCGCTGCCAGTGTGGTTGGGGAAGATGTGCCTCTGGTTACTTATACTTTACCAGACTCCAGATTAACCCTGCACCCTCTGCAATCTAGATGGGAGTTATGCACTACAGTGACAGTCATTATCACTCATTAATGGATGATCCATAATGACAATTGCAAGCTGGTGCTCTCTCCCTCTCCACTCCATATTGTTCTTTTCTTCCATCCTTGCTTTCCAATTTTTCCTTCCATGTCTCTCTCCTCCGCTACCACACGCTTTCCCCCATCCCCCATATTCTTAATCACTCCTTTTGCTCTTCCTCCTCTCCCCTCCATCCTCTCCCCTCCTGTCTTTCTCTCGCCCTCTCTTCCCTTCCCCTCTCCTATTTTTCTCTCGCTCTCCGCCTCTTTCCCCATCTCACTTTCTCTCTATATTCCTCTTTATCTCTCTTGCTCTCCCTATCCCCTATTTATCTCCCTCTTCTATTTTCCCTCTCTCACTCTGTTCTTCTTTCTCCCTCACCCCACTCTTCCTCACCCTATTCACCCTCTTTTTGTTTCTCTCCCCCTTTCTCCTCTTCCTGGAGTTCAATATTTTCATGGTCCCCTCCTCTCTTCCTCTCTCCCAGCAGCCACCAGACCCTCGTCTGTCAGTTCTCTCAGTGGAATCGTAGCCGGGATGTCTGGCAGCTGCACCTCCGTCAACACTGTGTGCTCGGACAGTGACCGCCCGGTCAGCCTCAGCTCCTCTGCCTCCTCCGCCTCCCTGCAGGACAGTCACAGTTCTTTTGGGAGCAGCAGTGCTCTGGGGTCCTCCCAGTACAGCCTACCCTACACCCAGCAGAATGGGAGCGACATCAGCTTGGACCTGACCCCTGTGGCCCAGCTGGAGGGTGAGACGGAAGGCTCTGCAACAGAACACCCCTTCCATGGCAGTGGCTGCACGTGGTCACCGATCCTGCGCAAAGCTAGGGACCCCAAGACCAAGTTGTCCCATGTGGACAGAGTTGTACTGGAGATCCTGGAGACTGAGCAGGCCTACGTGAGGGACCTAAAGAGCATTGTGGAGGTGAGAGCAGACATTACTGATTTATTCACTTATTAATTCACTCATTCTTTCATTTGTTGATTAATTGATTAAATACTTTTTTGTTTATATATTGATGGATACATTATGTAATTCATTTATTCATTCATTCATAGCTCTAATCGCTGAATTTGTCCTGGAGAAATGTAGGTTGTGATTCTAAGAGACAAACGTTCCTAATAGATGAAATTATAGTGTACAGAGATTTCCAAACCTCGCATGTCTCGTCTTCCCATGTACAATTTATCCTCTCCTGTTTTAACTCTACTCTCTGTAAGGCCAAACAACAATACTTTTCCTCACTCATCGACACTCTCACAAATCCAATCCACACCATCTTTTTTTTTTTTCTGTATTTGACTCTCCTCCAACCTTCTCCTCCCACTTCCTATCCTCCCTCACTTCTCCTCAAGCCTTTGCTGACTACTTTAAAGCAAGGTGAATGCTATCCACAAGGATACCTAAACCACCTCCTTCCACTCTTGATTCCTTTTATCCTGTTCAAGTTGGAAGTTTCTAAGCTGATCTCCACTTCTATCACATGCCCTCTCGATCCTATCCCCTCATCAGAACTCTTACTCCTGTCTTAGTCCCCACATCTTCAATTCCTCCATGTCCTCTGGCACTTTCCCCTCTTCCATTAAGCATGTGGTGGTCACAACTATTCTCAAAAACAACCTAGACTCTACATGCCTTACTGCTGTCCTATATCCTCCCTGCCACTTGCCTCCAAATTGCTAGAACATCTTGTGTTCTACCATGTGATCAACTTTCTTAATTTCCATGCCGTCCTGTACCCTTTACAATCTGGCTTTCATACATCTCACTCAACAGAGACTCTGCTCACTAAAGTAGCCCATGATCTACAGTACACGAAGCAAAATCCCAAGGTTACTTTTCCATACTAGTCCTATTCGTTCTCTCTGCTGCTTTTGATACTGTCAATCACGTTTGTTTCTCCTTTTCTCTCTTATCACCTGGTGACCTCAACTCTTTCGGCCTTTGGTATCATCAGATATATATATATATACAGTGGTCGACAAATCACCAAAAAATCTACTCGCCGAACAAAAAAATCTACTCGCCACCTAGTACCACACGTGTGCTGCTTGGGCCAATAGGAGCTCGCCACGATGTTAAATCCACTCGCCCGGGGCGTGCAAATGTATAGTTTTATATATATATATATATATATATATATAAATAAATCATGTGTACAGTTAGTTTTGTGGAACCTACATTCCCATGATATAATTCAGCTTGACGCTGAGTGAACAAAACTATCTAGTTCACAAACTGACATTTTTAGCACTCAAGTGGGCGGTAGTCGATAAACTACACGATTACCTATACAGGGTCTCTTTCGAGGTACGGACCGTCAACAATCCATTGACCTACATCCTGACCTCCGCCAAATTGGATGCCACTGGTCACAGGTGGTTGGTGGCTCTATCTAATTACCAATTTACCCTAAAATACAAGGCGGGGCCATTGAATATCTGAGCCGATTCTCTATCCAGAAGACCTGGACTGAGTACAACGCCAGACGATGGCCTGTGGGAAGAGATTCCTGGCCCTAAAATTCGAGCCATGTGCTCCACAGCAGCTATTGTGGCGAATAAAGTAGCCTTCTTCGAACTCAGAGTAGCCGACTCACTGGGATGTCAGTCCAAGGCACTCCCTACCACATACTGCCATACAGAAGGCATGTCCATCACCCAAGATATCGTCATGAGATGGAAAGAGTTGGTGATACAACAATTGCGAGACCCGGTGGCTAGAACCGGTGAAGCGTGCTCCTACCTACATGGTTGCTGTTATTATGAGGGATTGGGACAGTTCCGCATAGAACATGACCTTCTCTACATTTTGTCCCCTATCATAACCATCCCGATAGGAAACAGCTCGTTCTGCCCAGAAGCTTGCAGTACACTGTCCTACGATCTCGGATGATGATCATAGACACCTGGGAGTGGACGAAACCTTTGGCCTAGTGAGAGACAGGTTTTTCTGGCCCAAAATGCAGGAAACAGTGGAGCGCCATTGTCGGAAGTGCCTGCGGTGCATACAGCAGAAAACACTGCCTACACATGCAGCCCCAATGGGCCACTTAAAGAGCTCCGGTCCCATGGACCTAGTCCGCATGGACTTTCTCTACATTGATGCAGACTCAAAGGGTATCGGGAACATCCTGGTATTGACTGATCACTACACCCGATATGCCCAAGCGTTCCCTACAAAGGATCAGAAAGTGCTCACAGTAGCCAAAGTACTGAGGGAAAAATACTTCATCCATTAGGTAATCCGTAATCGGATAAATTCCGATCAAGTGAGAGATTTCGAGAGCAAGTTGATCAAGGAGTTTCTACACTTGTTCAATCTCGAGAAGTCGCGCACAACTCCATACCACCCTGAGGGAGATGCCCTGCCAGAAAGGTTCAACTGAACCCTACTAGATATGCTAGGTACTCTGAAGGGCTTCGAAAAGGCCAGATGGACCAAGCATGTCGAGCCACTGGTGCATGCATACAATTGCACCAGACATGAATCCACCGGTTACACACCCTATTTCATGATGTTCGGCAGAGAGGCGCGACTACCTGTGGATATTCGTCTACGAGTATCTACCAATGGGGTACCAAATATGACACACTATAAATATGTACAAAGACTCTAGGATAATCTCCATAGAGCATATCAGCTGGCAGAGAATGCCACCGCTGGGCTGAACGAAAATAACAAGTGGAGGTATGGCCATAAGGTCCGCCATCGGGAACTTCGACCCGGAGATGCAGGTCTCCTGCAAAATGTAGGAATCCCAGGGAAGCACAAGTTAGCCGACTGCTGGCGAGAAGCCCCTTTCAAAGTAGAGTCACAGATGCCGGGCCTCCCTGTATATCGCATCAGTGATACCGATGGAAGGGTAAGGGTCTGGCATAGGAACCACTTGCTACTGATTCCTCTAGTGGGGGAAGATGAACCTGAACCATCTCCAGTAGTGTCGGCAAGTGACCCAGAGGAGTCCAACGAAACTCTGGCTACTGTAACGACACCTGACCAGGATCCTTTGGAAGGAACCTCTGCCGCAAACAACGGAGACTGGTGGACAACACCAGAAGGAGTAATGGGCCAGTGCCCCATGTACCCCCCCAAAGGCTTCAACAAGCCGACCACTCAACCCAAGGAGTCCGAGCTTTATACAAAATAGAGACTGTTCAGAGACTGAGTCAAACCTTTTGAGAGGGCCAGAGCCCCAAGCCGATGATAGCCTCTCCACCCAAAAATACGTTGGAGAAGAGACTCATAGGAGTCAGAGTGAGACGCCCTCCAATGAGAATGGCATATGATTCATTAGGGGCACCTCACAATGAGTCTCATCAGCTGTCTCGGAGCAGGTTTGCTTCTGTAATTACCATGCTCAATGAGTTGTTCAACCTTGTTTAGATGTTTATTGTACATAGTTAAGTTGTATGATGAAATGCATTTTTATTATATAAACTCTGTATAGCATGTTGTTCCCAAGCGGGACCGTTGGATTCTCCACCAGGGGGAGGATGTATCCATGCAGCCCTCATACCTCCGGTGTGGGGAGGGAGGCTGCAGGGGTAATTGGAGCGCCGGGGCTCCGTGGTGGACCTGGCGTGCGGGAGTCGCCATCTTAGAGGTCACACATGCGATGTAATGTGTCGCGCATGCGCAGTGTAATGTTGTGGTGGCCATCTTGGAAACGGCTCCGTAAGACACTACAGCAGGATTACATGTCCCAGCATCCTAAGGGGCAGATGCAGGGAGGAGACTATCTTTTGAGCGAACAGGGACCGCGAGTCAGTCTGATGGAGGGAGGCAAAGGAGTAGGTAGAGTCCAGGGAGCAGTGCTTCCCTGGACTAGGCCTAGATTTGCCCCTTAGGACCCAGCTAGGCCCTGAGTCATCCCCAGCAGAGTCTTGTAGGGACGGCCGCAGCTAGGGACACTTCCCCATTACACTATAATAGTGTGTTACACCGGTGACCAAACGGCCACCCGGTGCCCTGCGGTCTGGGACCAGGCAACATGCCCATCAAAGACATTACGTGAAACACTCCTGCTGGAGCTCACTCACGAGGTGGATCAGAACCCTAAGGCATGAGGGATTGTTGGAGGCCCCACGGCGTGGGACCTGACTGATCTATATTTCCTCAGCTGTACCTAGGTACAGGAGTGCCCAGTGAGGTATTACGTGCGCCAACTATACAGAGGGGTAGCGCTGTCTCATACTCTGCGTGGGGACTGTTCTACGGACACCGGGTGTTTAGGTGCCTAGGGCTCCCTCAGTACTTTGGGGGACACACACCAGGGTGTTGTGTATTATATTGGGTGTATCTTGGATGTTACTATTGTTGTTACTAGTGTTATTATATGTGTCAGTAAACTTTGTATATACCTGTGAGTGTATTCCTTATTACTGTGATGGGTTCCTGTGAGGGGTTATCCCGCCAACGCTGGGATCCCTCATGGGTGGAGGCGCTGTACCGAAAGGAGAGAACGCCCACCCCAGGCTCCCAGTGGTGGAGGCTTATGCCTCATGTGAGTGAACATGTATATCAGCAGTCATAGGGAAAGGGATATATATATATATATATATATATATGTAGCCCCCTGTAAACAGCACAGGCTATACCTATCTTCCTTCTGCTGTGGTAAGTCCTGTTAAGATCAGGCACCAGTAATCATCATGGGTTTTCCCCCCTTCATAGCCCTATCCTGAATGATAGACGCAGGCCTGGACTCTGCTGCAGGCGTGAGCAAGAGGGGAGGTCCTGTTGATATCACAAGGGGCGGGGCTAGCCCTATATTTAGCAGCCAACTCTGGTGCGTAGTTGTTGTTCGTTCGAGATTAGTTTGAGAGAGTTGATAGTGATACCAAGAATCTGGAGTTATGCCGGTAGTATGCCGAGCCGCTAATAGGCTACGAGTCCCGAAATCCTGCGGATAGGCCCGAGGTTTTGGGGGAGACTACGGTTCCCCCTGCGCCGAGTGCAGGCGAAAGAAGAGCGGAAAGAGTCAGCGTCTTGTATTAGAGCTGATAGAATTATAGACTTGGTGGACCAATGCCCTCACCCCCCTGCCGGGGGTGATGGGGAGAATCCAAGACCCACCGCGAGGCTAACCTCGGGGGTGGGCCACGGGGTATTGAGGCCCTAGCCCAGACCATCCTGCCGGCGGAGCGACTTGGAGGAAAGGAGAGGAGGAATTAGCTGGGTGAGGCGAGTGGAGTATAATCCGTCCTGGCTATTGTGTTGCGGCTGTTGGAAGCCACTATCGTTGGAATATTGCTGCTCTGTCAAATAAAGAGACTATTCTTCATCCGTAAAGACTGTGTGTGTCTTGAAAAGTACTACCCTGGGACCCAAGGGGTTCTTCTATACCGGTCCTGTTCCATATTCCTGGGAGTATAGAAGATGGAGGCGCTGCACCACTAAGAGATCATGGAGGCGACCACCCCAGAAGCCCGGTCCTGGCTCCCCCACAACATCGCGGGAAGCTCAGGCCCTCCTGTTCCTCACAGGCACGCACCACACCGCATGTAATCTGCCCCCATGCACCCTAGACCTCACCGTAAAGTCTGTGGGAGGGGGGGAAGCAGGGTTACATATATATATACAGTGTTCGACAAACCTATACATTTGCTCGCCCCGGGCGAGTGGATTTAACTCCCGGGCGAGTAAATATTGGCCCAAGCAGCACACGTTTGGTACTAGGTGGCGAGTAGATTTTTTTGTGTGGCGAGTAGATTTTTTGGTGATTTGTCAACCACTGTAATATATATACAGCTAAACCCCGTTATAACGCGGTCCTCGGGGTCCACCCCGAGACCACCGCGTTACTAACGGGGTCGCGCTAATTTAAAAAAAAAAAAATGGCCGCCGCATCAGTGCATATAGTATTTACCCCGCGGTCCCGGCTTCCCCCTGCCACCGCGTGACAGGAGATGGGAGGGGGGATTCCCCTCCGGTCCGGCTCCCCCTGCCACCGCGT
Source organism: Ascaphus truei (assembly GCF_040206685.1). Taxonomy (NCBI): domain Eukaryota; kingdom Metazoa; phylum Chordata; class Amphibia; order Anura; family Ascaphidae; genus Ascaphus; species Ascaphus truei. The sequence continues at coordinate 46,102,529 of NC_134489.1, read as the reverse complement.
GACAGGAGATGGGAGGGGCGATTCCCTTCCGGTCCGGCTCCCCCCGCCGCAGCACAGGGCCCTCGCGCCGCAATACAGGGCCCCCTGGCCCTGCCGTAGCGCAGGGTCGTCCTGCCCCCCCCCCCCCCATGCCCCTCCGCGCTGCACCGGGCCATCCCACCAGCCCCCGCAGCATCGGGGGCCCCCGCAGCAGCCATCATCCCCCTCCACCGCAGCACCACCCCCACCCTGCAGCCACATGCCTCAAAAATCATCCCCAAGGTAAGGTAAGGCTGATTTATGTATAAGTGTAGTGTGTGTGTGTGTGTGTGTGTGTGTGTGTGTGTGTGTGTGTGTGTGTGTGTGTCAGTGTGAGCAGTGTGTGTGCAGTGTGCAGTGTGAGAAATGAGCAGTGTGTCAGTGTGTGCAGTGTGAGCAATGAGCAGTGTGTCAGTGTGTGCAGTGTGAGCAATGAGCAGTGTGTGTGCAGTGTGCAGTGTGTGTCAGTGTGTGTGCAGTGTGAGCAGTGTGTCAGTGTGTGCAGTGTGAGCAATGAGCAGTGAGTGTCAGTGTGAGCAGTGTGTGTGCAGTGTGAGCAATGAGCAGTGTGTCAGTGTGTGCAGTGTGAGCAATGAGCAGTGTGTGTCAGTGTGTGTGCAGTGTGAGCAGTGTGTCAGTGTGTGCAGTGTGAGCAATGAGCAGTGTGTGTCAGTGTGAGCAGTGTGTGTGCAGTGTGTCAGTGTGTGCAGTGTGAGCAATGAGCAGTGTGTGTGCAGTGTGCAGTGTGTGTCAGTGTGAGCAGTGTGTCAGTGTGTGCAGTGTGAGCAATGAGCAGTGTGTGTGCCGTGTGAGCAGTGTGTGTGCAGTGTGAGCAATGAGCAGTGTGTCAGTGTGTGCAGTGTGAGCAATGAGCAGTGTGTGTGCAGTGTGCAGTGTGTGTCAGTGTGAGCAGTGTGTGTGCAGTGTGAGGTGTGTGCAGTGTGAGCAATGAGCAGTGTGTGTAGTGTGCAGTGTGTGTGTCAGTGTGAGCAGTGTGTGTGCAGTGTGAGCAATGAGCAGTGTGTGTGCAGTGTGTAGTGTGCAGTGTGTGTGCAGTGTGTGTGCAGTGTGTGTGCAGTGTGTCAGTGTGTGCAATGAGCAGTGTGTGTGCAGTGTGTGTGTAGTGTGTCAGTGTGAGCAGTGTGAGCAGTGTGCAGTGTGTGTGCAGTGTGTCAGTGTGTGCAGTGTGCAGTGTGAGCAATGAGCAGTGTGTGTGCAGTGAGTGTGTGCAGTGTGCAAAAAAAAAAAAAAACCCCACCCTGCA
>NC_134489.1:45996247-46098747 GCF_040206685.1 Ascaphus truei | reverse complement strand
ACGTGTGTGTGTGTGTATGTATTTGTAGGTGAATTAAGTAGAAATATCTATAGGTGCACACATATCTGGGTGGGAAGTGCTGCAGTGCTGCAGAAGGAGGGATGAATCTTGGGCCTTGAAATGGTTGCTGGGGGAGGTGATGAGCTGTTGCGGTCTTCTCACAAAGCAAAAGTGTGTGCAAGGAGCGTTCACAGGGCCAGTGGAGGAGGCCCTGCAATGACTGTGAAAGGGGAACCTACACATTAGAAGCCCTTGTGCAGCCACTTCTGGGGTACATTGCTCTGTGTATCTAGCAGACTTTTTAACACTGTGCATTGTGTTACTATTACCAGTGCTTCACACACCATTAAAATTATTGGTACTGTGTGCCGTTTTCAGGGCCACAGACAAATTTCAAGGGGCCCAGGACTACTGTTCTGACCGGGCCGCCCCCCTACCGGCAGTGTTGCGAGCCCCATTTCACTCCTAGCGAGCCCCCCCATTTCACACCCCGCGAGCCCCCTCTATTTACATCCCTCTTCCCGTGTATTTCTCTCCCCTCCGTCAATTACCCCACTCTCACTCTCGCCCCCCCTCCATCAATTACCCCACTTACTCAATCCACCTTTTCACACACATTCCCTCCCCCTCACTCAATTCCCCCCACAAAGTATATACCCCCCCAAAAAAACAATGCAAAAATCTTCCCACCCCCACATACATACAAAAAAATTCCCACCTCCACAAATATATACAAACCCCCCTCCCCAAATATATATAAACCCCCCAAATACATACAAAAACCCCCACCCCCAATATATATATTAAAAAAATACATATAACCCAACCTATACATATATAAACCCCTATATATATATATATATATATATATATATATATATATATATATATATATATATATATATATATATATATATATATATATATATTAATATATATAAAAACCCACCATACATATTTTTTAAAAAGTAATATATATTTTAAAAAAAAACAACAAAAACAAACATATAACCCCCCAATACATATAAAACCCCACAACATATAAAAAGACAAATACGTATAAAACCCATCCAAATACATATAAAACCCCCAATACATATAACCCCCCAATACATATAAACCCCCAATACATTTGTGACAGGGTAAACAAAAGCCACCAAGTTATATGCTTGGAAAACCTATGTCTAGTCTGCAGTGCAGCACTGACTAGGTTAACTTCAGCTGGGAACCTCAGGACAATTAGTTGGATCCCGTCAAAAAAGGGGGGGTCAAGGGGTGCTCCAATCTTATGACAACTAAATCAGCATTGAACAATCTTCATGGACCCCAAAATAGCAGTGTGGGTATATGATGGAATGGCCTGTGAGTCACTCATAACAGTATGTAGGATAATATCCTCAGAGTAAAGATGAAGGCAGTCCAGGTTAGAGTACTCAACTATAATGGTCAAACATAAAATAAATAATCCTTACCCACTTAAGCTGTCTGTAGGGGTCCACTGTGGCGTGCCAGCCATGTAGGAAATCCAAATGTAGGTAGAACAAAGAGACAAAGGCGCACTGCCAGGGAGTCAGGTGGTGCAAAAATCGAATCCATTTATTTCAGAACATCTCTGATAAAAAACATAGCCCCAGGGGGGGCAACAAACAACCTCCTACGCGTTTCGGACGGGTAGGTCCTTTATCAAGGAGTGTGGAACCCTCTTAGTGCGGAGTTTTGGGCAGGCACTTTATTGGGAGTGAATGCTGGGATAGACCTTCCCTTTGAGGTCCTTGCTAATGAGTGCCCTCCCATGGTTGGTGAGTGCCCTCCCGCGGATGGTGAGTGCCCTCCCGCGGATGGTGAGTGCCCTCCCGTGGATGGTGAGGGCCCTCCCGCGGATGGTGAGGGCCCTCCCGCGGGTGGTGAGAGCCCTCCCGTGGATGGTGGGGGCCCTCCCGCGGATGGTGAGGGCCCTCCCGCGGTTGGTGAGTGCCCTCCCGCGGGTGATGCGAACACCCGTGGCATGCCATTCATCTGTATGGCGCTTGAGGAAACTAGTAGGGCATTGTGTGCTTCTGTGGCCCCCGAGGACTCTAGAGAGACCACTGCCTCTGCCATGTCGCCACCAGCTGCCCCTGAACATCCTGACTCGGGGATGGAGGTGGAGAGCACAGTGGACCCCCTCGTGGAAACACAGAGGAGGGGATCCAATCTAGGGCTGAGAGAGGCCCCCGCAGAGAAGGACGGGGGTCTTGAATTCTCCAGCCAAGAGGAGCCTGGGGAGTTGGGGCTCAGAGGGGAGTCCTCTGACACCATGGAGTCGGTGGACTCCTCGATCCCCGTTATCCCTGCCCGGGAGCTAGATAGTTTCCTGGATGATACCCTCTGTAGACACGGACATACGAAGGTGCAGTTGGCCCTTGAGAGGTGGAAGGATGCTTCGGTCATTCTCCACTCTCTCAGAGTATACATCAAGGCTAACCACAAGGCCAAACTTTCCGGGACTATCGAACATACTCGGGTCCTAAAGTTTAACAAAGTGATGCGAGAGCACGTAAAGGCTTCTCGGGGTATAGTACCCTGAGCGCCTATGGGAAGCAAGACTCTTGATTACCAATGGCTTTGAGCATCGGTACGCTAAACGTAAATGGATGTAAGGACGGGTTTCGAAGGTTCCAGGTACTCTCCTTTTTACAAAAGGGAAAGTATTCTGTGAGTTTCCTGCAGGAAACCCATACCACTCCAGAGGCTGAAGCCAGCTGGCATCTGGAGTGGCGAGGCAAGGTCTTTTTCAGCCACCTCACTTCGACATCTTGTGGGGTAGTGACCCTGTTCTCTGAATCCTTTCAACCTGAGCTGCTGCTTGCCAAAGCTGTTGTTCCAGGTCGCCTGTTGCATATCAGGGTCCGACACGAGGACTACACGTTTAATTTCCTGAACGTGTATGCTCCTGCCAACGGACCCCTGAGAAGGCAGTTCTTCGTCAGAATGTCTGAATACCTGGAGACAGTCGACGCAGACGAATACGTGGTGCTCGGGGGTGATTTTAACTGTACCCTCGAGGCTCGGAAAGACCGGAATGGTCCGGAGCCACACCCGTGTTCTGCGTCGGCCTTGCGGGAGGTCATCACCCGCTACTCCTTGGTAGACGTCTGGCGAGAACAACATCCTGAGGCATCCACTGAGTTCACCCATGTTAGGGTGTTTAGGGGTGAACGGATGTCCTGGTCCCGGATCGACAGGCTGTATATTTCCAGCCACAGCCTGTCGCGAGCCCAGTCCAGTGCCATTAGGCTGGCGCCGTTTTCAGACCACAATTGTGCGTCCGTGACGGTGACGCTGCTACCTGCAGCACCCTCGGCCGCATATTGGCACTTCAACAATACGTTGTTGGAGGACAAGGGGTTTGCGACGACGGTCCGAGACTTTTGGATGGCCTGGAGAGGTTGCAGGTCAGACTTTGCCACGTTAGAGCAGTGGTGGGACGTGGGCAAGGTTCATCTGCGCCTCGTGTGTCAGGAGTACACAAAAGGTGCCAGCAGGCGGCGCGATGCTGAGATCGAGGCCCTCAGGGAGGAGGTGCTCGATCTCGAGAAGCGGCTGTCTGTGGCAGGAGACCAATACCTGCAGAGTATGTACGTAGAGAGGAAGTGCACTCTCCGGGACTTGGAAGATCGGAGAGCTCGGGGGGCGTATGTGCGATCCCGTATCAACTTCCTTCGAGAGATGGATCGCGGGTCGCGCCTCTTCTACGCGCTGGAGAAAAAGAGGGGAAACCGTAGACATATCACATGCCTGTTGGCAGAGGACGGTACCCCTCTGACTGACCCGGAGAGCATCCGGGACAGAACCCGGAGATTCTATGTAGATCTTTTCTCTCCGGAGTCCATCCAGCCAGATAAATGCAGGGTCTTATTAGAGGGGCTTCCCACGGTCAGTGAGGATGGAAGGGAGCCGCTTGAGTTACCTTTGACTCTGGCCGAGCTCTCTGAAGCCCTAAGTCTCATGTCCCACGGAAAAGCGCCGGGGCTAGACGGGCTGACTGTGGAGTTCTTCCAGTTTTTCTGGGAGATGCTGGGACCTGATTTCACCGAGGTCCTAGCCGAAGCCCTGGAGATCGGTGAGATGCCACTTTCGTGTCGGCGGGCAATACTGTCTTTGCTGCCGAAGAAGGGGGATCTCCGTCAGATCTCTAATTGGCGACCGGTCTCACTGCTCAGCACGGACTATAAGATCGTAGCCAAAGCGCTTTCGCTGAGGCTCAAGTCCGTGCTGGCAGAGGTGATTCACCCCGACCAGTCCTATACTGTCCCAGGCCGGAGCATTCATGACAACATTTTTCTGGTCCGGGACCTGATGCACTACGCGCAGAGGACTGGTCTGTCACTCGCCTTCCTGTCCCTAGATCAGGAGAAGGCGTTTGACAGAGTGGATCACCGTTACCTTATGGAGACCCTGCGGGCGTTTGGCTTCGGCCCACAATTTGTGGGCTTTCTCCAGATGCTGTACGCCTCTGCAGAGTGTCTGGTGAAGATCAACTGGTCCCTGACGGCACCTTTTGTGTTTGGTCGGGGAGTACGTCAAGGGTGCCCCCTGTCTGGGCAACTGTACGCGCTGGCCATTGAGCCCTTCCTCTGCCTACTGAGGAGGAGGCTCACCGGGCTGGTGCTGCGGGAGCCTGACATGCGAGTAGTCCTGTCGGCTTATGCCGATGACGTGCTCCTCGTGGCCCAGGACCTAGATGATCTAGAGCGGGCACAAGCGTGCCAAGAGGTCTACACCGCGGCCTCTTCTGCTCGGATCAACTGGTCCAAGTGCGCCGGCATATTGGTGGGTCCCTTACAGGTGGACTCTTTGCCCCCCACGTTTCGGAATGTCTCGTGGGAGAGCGATACTCTCAAGTATCTGGGAGTCTACCTGTCTGCTGCGGAGGACCCGGCCCCAGAAAACTTCAGTGATCTTGAAGAACGGGTCATTGCTCGTCTGGGGTCATGGGTGTATCTGTCGAGAATGCTTTCCCTTAGGGGAAGGACCCTGGTGATCAACCAGCTGGTGGCCAGTCAGCTTTGGCACCGGCTGATAGCTCCAATCTTATGACAACTAAATCAGCATTGAACAATCTTCATGGACCCCAAAATAGCAGTGTGGGTATATGATGGAATGGCCTGTGAGTCACTCATAACAGTATGTAGGATAATATCCTCAGAGTAAAGATGAAGGCAGTCCAGGTTAGAGTACTCAACTATAATGGTCAAACATAAAATAAATAATCCTTACCCACTTAAGCTGTCTGTAGGGGTCCACTGTGGCGTGCCAGCCATGTAGGAAATCCAAATGTAGGTAGAACAAAGAGACAAAGGCGCACTGCCAGGGAGTCAGGTGGTGCAAAAATCGAATCCATTTATTTCAGAACATCTCTGATAAAAAACATAGCCCCAGGGGGGGCAACAAACAACCTCCTACGCGTTTCGGACGGGTAGGTCCTTTATCAAGGAGTGTGGAACCCTCTTAGTGCGGAGTTTTGGGCAGGCACTTTATTGGGAGTGAATGCTGGGATAGACCTTCCCTTTGAGGTCCTTGCTAATGAGTGCCCTCCCATGGTTGGTGAGTGCCCTCCCGCGGATGGTGAGTGCCCTCCCGCGGATGGTGAGTGCCCTCCCGTGGATGGTGAGGGCCCTCCCGCGGATGGTGAGGGCCCTCCCGCGGGTGGTGAGAGCCCTCCCGTGGATGGTGGGGGCCCTCCCGCGGATGGTGAGGGCCCTCCCGCGGTTGGTGAGTGCCCTCCCGCGGGTGATGCGAACACCCGTGGCATGCCATTCATCTGTATGGCGCTTGAGGAAACTAGTAGGGCATTGTGTGCTTCTGTGGCCCCCGAGGACTCTAGAGAGACCACTGCCTCTGCCATGTCGCCACCAGCTGCCCCTGAACATCCTGACTCGGGGATGGAGGTGGAGAGCACAGTGGACCCCCTCGTGGAAACACAGAGGAGGGGATCCAATCTAGGGCTGAGAGAGGCCCCCGCAGAGAAGGACGGGGGTCTTGAATTCTCCAGCCAAGAGGAGCCTGGGGAGTTGGGGCTCAGAGGGGAGTCCTCTGACACCATGGAGTCGGTGGACTCCTCGATCCCCGTTATCCCTGCCCGGGAGCTAGATAGTTTCCTGGATGATACCCTCTGTAGACACGGACATACGAAGGTGCAGTTGGCCCTTGAGAGGTGGAAGGATGCTTCGGTCATTCTCCACTCTCTCAGCAACTGTCTGGGCAACTGTACGCGCTGGCCATTGAGCCCTTCCTCTGCCTACTGAGGAGGAGGCTCACCGGGCTGGTGCTGCGGGAGCCTGACATGCGAGTAGTCCTGTCGGCTTATGCCGATGACGTGCTCCTCGTGGCCCAGGACCTAGATGATCTAGAGCGGGCACAAGCGTGCCAAGAGGTCTACACCGCGGCCTCTTCTGCTCGGATCAACTGGTCCAAGTGCGCCGGCATATTGGTGGGTCCCTTACAGGTGGACTCTTTGCCCCCCACGTTTCGGAATGTCTCGTGGGAGAGCGATACTCTCAAGTATCTGGGAGTCTACCTGTCTGCTGCGGAGGACCCGGCCCCAGAAAACTTCAGTGATCTTGAAGAACGGGTCATTGCTCGTCTGGGGTCATGGGTGTATCTGTCGAGAATGCTTTCCCTTAGGGGAAGGACCCTGGTGATCAACCAGCTGGTGGCCAGTCAGCTTTGGCACCGGCTGATAGCCATGGGTCCAACTCCCGAATTTATCAACAAGATCCAGAGGAGGTTGATGGATTTCCTCTGGATGGGGAAGCATTGGGTCTCTGCGGGAGTTGCGTGTCTCCCTTTGGAGGAGGGTGGACAGGGAGTGGTGTGTGTCCGCTCCCAGTTACACACTTTCCGCCTCCAGTACCTGCAGAGATACCTATTCGCAGATCCGTCTCCGCAGTGGTGCCAGCTGGCGACCTTTTTCTTTCGCCAGCTGCACAATATGAGGTATGACCGGCAACTGTTTTTCATCAGGCCCGAGGGTTTAGGTAGAAACCTCTCGGTGCTGCCGGCATACTACCGGGACTTACTGAAGGCCTGGAAACTGGTCTCCGCGACCAGGAAGGGGCAGGCGGTGGGGGTTGATTTCCTCGCTGAGCCCCTGCTGTATAATCCGGCAGTGGGGGCTCGGATGTTGGATTCACCCTCTATTTGCCGCCGGCTAATCCTGGCGCAGGTGACCAGAGTCGGGGATCTCCTGGACTTTGAGCGGCGGGACTGGGTAGGAGCAGAGGAGCTCGCGCCCCGTATGGGTCTGCTTACTGCCCGCGTGCCTCGTCGTTTGATCCAGGAGATTAAAGATGCCATCCACCCCGACTCACGCACCTTCATCGAGGGGGTATTGCAGACCGGAGAGCCTTGTCAACCTTTCAATCCTAGCTCTCCAGATCTTTGCGTGGAACCCAAACCACGGCAACCCCCTCGGGCTCCTCTTTCCCCCAACCTCAGCAGGTTGGGGGATATGTCCCCGGCATGTTTTCGCGGCATGCCGAGGAAAGTCCTGTATTCTCTGGTGCTCCATATAGTGCACTACCTCGCCCTTGTCACCCGCCCAGATACCATCTGGAGGCGGGTATTTTTTGGGAACGAGGACGAGAGACCCCGGTGGAGAGAGCTCTATTCAGCTTTGGTTCCCCGTCCCGCCGGGGATTTGAGTTGGAGGGTCCTCCACGGTGCACTGAGCACAGGAGAGTATTTGGCACACTTCACGGACTCCCCTGCCGCCTGTCCCTTCTGTGGCGAGCGGGAGTCCGTATTCCACATTTATCTGAGCTGCGCCAGACTGCAGCCCCTCTTATCCACCTTGAGGAGCCTTCTTCTGCAGTTCTGGCTGGGTTTTTCCCCTCATCATTTTATTTTTGGGTGCCCAGTGTCCCGAGACAATAAGCCTAGGGATCTCCTAGTTAACCTGCTCCTGGCAGTGGCTAAGGTAGCCATTTACAAGACCAGGAAGCAGCGTTTGGAGAAGGGGGTCCCAACGAACATCGTGGCAGTGTTCCGGGCGCTGGTGCACTCCCGTATTCGGGCAGAGTTCACGTACGCCGAGTCCGCTGGGACGGTTTCGGAGTTTGCCTCCCAGTGGGCGTTAGGCGGGGTGCTCTGCTTGGTATCCCCCATCAGGGGTTCTTCTGAGTTAACCCTTCTTTTTTAAGTGCACTTTTTACAGTGCACTTGCTGATTCCCTTATATATTTGTTTGACTGGTTTTTCTTTGTTCTACTTGGCAACAAGTAGAATTGCTGTTTAACTGAATTGGCCGGCTTCGCCGGCCAATCAGTATTGAACCAGATCAAAATAGGCTGCGTCACTCACCTCAGCACTATCCCCTGCTGCTTCCCTCACCTCGGCACTATCACCTGCTGCTGCGTCACTCACCTCGGCCCTATCACCTGCTGCTGCTTCACTCACCTCAGCACTATCACCTGCTGCTGCCTCACCTCAGCACTATCACCTGCTGCTGCGTCACTCACCTCAGCACTATCACCTGCTGCTGCGTCACTCACCTCAGCACTATCACCTGCTGCTGCGTCCTTCACCTCAGCACTATCACCTGCTGCTGCGTCCTTCACCTCAGCACTATCACCTGCTGCTGCCTAACCTCAGCACTATCACCTGCTGCTGGTTCACTTCGTTGACTCGTTCAGAAACCGGAAACCAGCACACGCCGTCAGGAAAACGTTTATTTTACAGTGGGAGCTGGCAAATTCAAATTTGCCACACTTTCATGGCTAATTCGCCACTTGTGGCGATTGGCGACAGGGTTGCCCACCTCAGATGTTGATCATGCATCACTTTAGTAACCCTTTTTTGCATCTCTCATTTATGTGCAAAGACGGACATAATGCATGTCCTTCTGGAGATATGGGCCCATATTTACTAAGCAGTCATCTGTTATAAGGCAGCATGTCAATTGAGTGTCAGGTGTCTTATGGCAGAAGACTGCTTAGCAAATATGTGCCATGGTCTCTTAACACAGTTCTGCATGCGAAGTTTCACCATTGATATATAACGTGGCAGCAACATCTCTTTCTTGCGGCTATATTCCCTGACATATTGTATTGGGGTTCAGCCCTTCCAATAAAGCCCACACTGTCCCACCCTCTAGCTCTTGGAAAAATTATAATTTCAGTACAAGAACAAGTTGAAACATGATTTAGTTGCTGCCCATTTAGATTTATGATCATGAAACTTTCCTTTTGAGTGGTCTTATAATTTCACATGTGGACAGCATGGACAAAGGAATCACTTCCAGTTGTTGCTTTTTAACTGTGGCACGAAATAAACGGATGAGAACTTGAAGCAGCTGTCCACCCTAAAGAGAATTATTTTTAGCTCCCCAAGCTGTCTTTAGTGCAGTTGTGCCATTCATTTTATTATTACGTGTAGATTTCCTTTGAAGAAAGGGTGTTGTGTTCTAATATTCTTCTGAATAAAATCTAAAATGTTCAGTTTTTACTGAGAAACATCTGTAATCTGAAAAGGTTCGGGATATTGTGTACCACAAACTATTTGCTTATCCTGTTTATAAAATGACTTCATCATGTAGATCTAGCTGGCACTAAATGGGTTAATTGTCTTTTTTACTTAAAAAAACCCCAAAACAAACAAAAACAAAAACTATTTCCTTTACTTTAGAATGAAATGTGCCCCCAACAAATTGTATATAGCAAGGCCTTGCCTGTCGGAAAGGGATCAAAATCCAATAATTTATTTATTTATAAAATGTTTACCAGGAAGTAAACATAGACAGAGGATGAGACACGCACTCAATATCAATGGTAATAGAGGTGGGGTACTTAGCTGCCGGTGCGCTGGTCCTGGGGAGCTCCTGTAGTCCCAAATGTTCCAGTACAAAGAAGAAGAAGCAGGCACACGGTCTTACTCAAAAGGAGGTTTAATATGCCATAAAGTCCAACGTTTCGGCAGTCAAATACTGCCTTTCTCAAGGTGAAGGCTACCAAACACATGAAAACAGTCAAAATATATATCAGGGGGGGTGGTATATATTTTGACTGTTTTCATGTGTTTGGTAGCCTTCACCTTGAGAAAGGCAGTATTTGACTGCCGAAACGTTGGACTTTATGGCATATTAAACCTCCTTTTGAGTAAGACCGTGTACCTGCTTCTTTTTCTTTTTACCAGGAAGTAATACATTGAGAGTTACCTCTCGTTTTCAAGTATGCCCTGGGCACAGAGTTATAAAAATATATGGTTACATTAAAAGAACAGGGTTATACAGTCAATTCACAGACATTTCATGGACAGATAGAGTTGGGTACAGGGGATAAAGGGCTGGTGAGTTTCAGATTTGAAATAGAGAAGCTTTAACATCAGCAAAAGGCTCACACCCTTTAGCTGCCCTTCGGCTGCGCCAAAGGCTATCCGCATTTGGGGCGTCGCAGATGTACACTGAAGGGGTTCAGATTGAATGCAGCTGCAAATTCAAAGTTCTTTGTCCTCTTGGCTCATAAACATTCTACTGGGTCAGGTTGACACTCTTTGACAAAGTCCCATTGGTGGACGAAACGCGTCAGAGTTTTTCTCTGTAGCAGAAGGATTCATGTGTATGCACTTAATAAACAACCTTTTATTTTGATTGCACTTGAATACCAGTTTTTGTACCCCTGCGGTAGCTGTGAACCGCCTAATACCTTTTCCTACTTATTATTATACCCGGCTGGAGCACGCTTCTCAGCGCAGCTGATCAGCATTTCCATTTTCATCTTCCTGAGGACTGAACTCGACGAGTCAAGACTGTGAGTACTCTTGTTGCTTTGAGGGTTTGTGACTGTGTATGAGACGCCGGGTTTATTGAGGGCAGTGGCGGAGAGTAGTTGCGGTTAGCCGCAATATAGTTCCACGCAGGGAACACGGCTTTACTGCTTTATCTTTTCTCCTTACTACTCTCTAGCCCCTTCCCGTTGGTCAGTCTTGGATACACAGACTCACTCACTCACTCCTTTACCCATATAATTTATTACCTGGACACTGATCACGAGCGCTTCTTGGACATTTGTACATTTATCATTGGGATGCATTGTGGGTGTTATATGTGCACGATTCGGAGCATCAGTTTCTTGGAGTTCACTCTTTGATTTCTTTTACTGGGTCAGGTTGACTTTCCACAAAGTACAAGCAAATGTTAACCCTTAGCACGCTGGTCCTGTGCAGAGGGGAGCAGCTCTTGGGGAGCCCCATCAGGTGTTCACCTTTGGGACACGCAGATGTACATTGAAGGGCTTCAGATTGAATGCAGCTGCGAATTCAGACGTCTTTTTCCTCTCACCCTCTCATCCTCAGCTGCTGTCAGTGAGAACATCCACCTTCCTTTGTAGGACAGATTGTTTAGGGTTAGCGTTAAATGCATTGTTTAAGGCAGAGCTTTCCAAACTGTGTGTCGGCTGCGGTGTGTCACACGAACGTAACAAGAAAACCTCTGAGCGGTGCGGAAACTGGGGTGCGCATGATTATTTAGGGGGACGCGGGCGGTTAGGGCCACCAACAGGGGGTTTGCTGAGCCGTGCACCGTCCCCTAGACAAAACTGGTCACCACAGGGTGACATGCGCGTGCTGGGGGAAAATAAATAAATAACAATCCCCCCACCTGACTGGTTGGCGCGCAGCCAATCTCTATCCGAGCTGCACATTGAGGAGGCGCCTTTTCCTGCATGGAGCGAGTAAGGTAAGTACAGCTCCGTGCCCCCCCTCCCTAGTCCGATTTGGCCCGCCGTGTGTCCTATCCCCGTTTGTGTGTGCGTGTGCGTGTGCGTGTGCGTGTGTGTGTGTGTGTGTGTGAATGAATACAGACACCAATCCACAGTCAGTCACCCAGCCTCTCTGTCACCCTCTCTCTCTGTGTCACTCATAAATGACAACAATTTTGGAAAAGTATGTTATCTTACAAATCATATAATTTAAAAAATATAAATGAAAGGTTTTCATGAGATATGTGTTGTCCCTATACAATTATTTTATTACAATTTATGTATGTGTCCGTATCTCTTATAAGGGGTTAGTTTAACCTCTGGTTTGCTAGTAAAACAGATTTGTTGTCTCTCGAAACGATGCATGTCTAAAAAGTGTGTCACCAACATGAAAAGTTTGGAAAGCTCTGGTAAGGTAAAATCCATGTTGGGGTTATTCTGCTGTTTAAATTGGGTAGAATAAACAACTGTCTAGTAATAGAGCTGGAATTCCACAGATTGCAGAGTCAGAGTGTCTCGGCCTGACATCGTCTGGCAAATTCCCTAGCAGGCATAGATCAGCGTGTGAGGAATCTGGGGGGAGCTGAGACAGGACCTTTTTTGTAAAATAATGCTAATTTTCCCCATTATCTTTCTGTACTGTGTTTCTGCTCAGGGGCAAATTATCTGTCCATTGAGTGAAGGATCCATATTTCATTGCATATTAATCTTGGTGCAATGAGGGACCAAATTGATCTAATGACTGAGACATGATCAATGATTTAAAGGGTCAGGCCCTCCTGGGAGCAAAGTACTTAATGACATTGACATGTTTGGTTTTTTTAAACTCTTTTTTTAATTTTATTTTTATTGACGAGCATCACTTGTTTAAAGCAATAATAACAACATCCATACATCTAATGTACAATAAAATGAAGGTAAAGAAAGAATACATATTTATTTCAGCAGATATAGAAATTATCCACAATTAACCTGACAAGCGTCTTAAGCTGAGTCCATAGAGAATTCAGCCATGTGGAGGCGCGCGTACACTGAGGGAAAGCGGGTGCTTTCCCTGGTCTTAGTTCGCGCGCCATCCGGGGGCGTGTCGGGGGCGGGCCAGTGACGTACGGAGCTTGTTCGCCCTCATTGGGCGAACCGCTCATGTGACCGGCCCTGCGCTCCCGTGAGCGCTTAAACGAAAACATTCATGGGATTTTAATTTAGTAACTATTGGCTGCAGAAAGTGATCAATGTATTGGGACAAATTTATGGTCACTAAATTGTGTAAGGTAGTAGAATCAGAGCAGGATGTAATTTCTCTTCAGAAGGACTTGGAGATACTGGAAACGTGGGCAGGTAAATGGCATATGAGGTTTAATACAGATAAATGTAAGGTTATGCATTTGGGATGCAAGAATAAACTGGCAACTTACATATTAAATGGGGATATATTGGGGGAATCCTTGATGGAGAAGGATTTAGGAGTGCTTGTAGACAGCAGGCTTAGCAATAGTGCCCCATGTCATGCAGTAGCTGCAAAGGCAAACAGGATCTTATCTTGCATCAAACGGGCAATGGATGGAAGGGAAGTAAACATAATTATGCCCCTTTACAAAGCATTAGTAAGACCACACCTTGAATATGGAGTACAATTTTGGGCACCAATCCTAAGAAAAGACATTATGGAACTAGAGAGAGTGCAGAGAAGAGCCATCAAATTAATAAAGGGGATGGACATTCTAGCTTATGAGGAGATTTATTTACATTAGAAAAGAGGCGTCTAAGAGGGGATATGATAACTATATACAAATATATTCGGGGACAATACAAGGAGCTTTCAAAAGAACTATTCATCCCGTGGGCAGTACTAAGGACTCGGGGCCATCCCTTAAGGTTGGAGGAAAGGAAATTTCACCAGCAACAAAGGAAAGGGTTTTTTACAGTAAGGGCAGTTAAAATGTGGAATTCATTACCCATGGAGACTGTGATGGCAGATACAATAGATTTGTTAAAAAAAAGGTTGGACATCTTTTTAGATGGGAAAGGTATACAGGGATATACCAAATAAGTATACATGGGAAGGATGTTGATCCAGGGATTAATCCGATTGCCAATTCTTGGAGTCAGGAAGGAATGAATTTTTCCACTTAATGGGGTTTTTTTGTTTGCCTTCCCCTGGATCAATAAGGAAGTATAGATATAGGATAAAGTATTGGTTGTCTAAATTTAGCATAGGATGAACTTGATGGACGCATGTTTTTTTCAACCTCATCTACTATGTAACTATGTAACTATGTAACTATGTAAAGAGCCTATCCCAGAGATGATAGGTGTATCAGGTGTCTCTTTTTTATTGTTATGGATTTTGGGAAGGTGATGGACTGCCAGAACAGGGAATTCAATTAGAAGAAATTCAAATTCAGACTGTAATAATATGCTGATGTTTGGCATTTAGAAAGATATCCGTACGTTCTTTCATGTATTGAGCAGATGGATCTTTCCTGAGGTTCTCATAGCTGGTAGGATCACTTTTGTAAGGCTTCTCTAATATGTTCTGTTTTACCCTGGATCATGATCCCACCCCCTTTATTGACTTGTCTCATGACTGTCATTATTGTCCTTTAAGTTTTGTGAGGGTGGCTTTCTCACGCTGAGAGATTTTCTTTTGTGAAGATTGTTGTTGCGTAGCGCTGTGTACTGATGGGCGGGGGCGGAGTGTATCCCAGGTGTGCAGTAATGAAGGGAGTTAGCATTAACCCCATCGAGTGTTTCTTGTCATGCGACGACGCCGTGTATTGGAGACCGGAGCGTCCTCCGTTGCGCCACGGGAGGCGGTGCGGGGGTGGAGTCTAGGTCCTTCGCCAACAGGAGTACAGCGGTGCTCGCACGAGGGCCGTCACCCAATGCGTCACAGGGGGTGGCACCGAGGTCCAAGCCTCACAATAACCAATGTTAACCCCTCGTGTGCCCGATTGAATAAAATGCTAAATATCTTATGATATCATTACAGAGCTTATTACAGAAATTGAGATCCCTCTAAATCCAATAACATTGGTACTGACAAAACCAGTAGATAATGTTAATCAGTGTAGTAGACGTTGGAGAGCGCAATTTTCACCAAATATGAAAAATACAAAAATACAACATGGTGCAATATATTTCCAGCTAGGTAAAAAATGCTGCTGTTGATCTTTAAAATGGGGACTAACGTTTTCTTAAATACAAACCCGCATGTTCCAAATATCGTTGCTAAGTATTCTCAGATTCAGAATGAGTGGACACCGCCTCCTCGGATCTGGCGTCCCTCCGTCTGACACTTCCGGTGTCGTGATTTTCCGGTTGGTCAGGTGATGGCATGAAGGAGGAATGTAGCCCGTCTCGTAGAAGCAGGGCAGAGCTGGCCACAATAGCAGGCACTGCAGCAGACTTTACGTGTTTTGCTCAAACGGCTTCGTGAGGAGTCGTAATCCTGGCGTCAATAGTTGGTCTTTATTTAGCCCAGTGGACGCATTCATTGATTGAAATCCAATTCTCCTTTGTACTGTCGACGCACTCATTGGTCAAAATACAAATATTATAGTATAGAAGTGGACTAATATTAATATAATATATGCTAATATATGCACACATAAAAATGAATAGCGATCTTGATCAACTTTATTAACCCTAAAATAGCAGATTCTTAATGATCTACTTACATTCTAAAAAATAACTATTCAAAAAATATATTTTTGCAGCAGATATAAACTGACATATTAGAAAACATAATAAAAAACATTATAAATATTAAAAATATATTAAAAATAAATGCATATAAAATGAATACATATAAAATTAAAGGACTGAGTACTCTCCAGTCCCTCAAAAACTGTCTAGAATAACTGTATATGCAGGAAAGGACATCTATTAATTTGAACTTTCATAGAACTAGGTGGAATGGATGCACCTGAGGTGTATTATTTATGTAACGCACTTTCCCCCATCCCCTTGGAGGATGTGTGGCTACGGTGTGTGTGGTGCAATATCTGTGGCTCACAGGAGGTCTGAGCCTCCGCTGCAGGGAGCCTGGGGGGTAACTGGTACGGTGCTCTTCAGCGCTTGCCCCTGTAACGGATTCTACTGTGTGGAATTACCCATTACAGGACCTATATACAATAGCCACACACAATGGGTAAAACATAAAATAACAACTTTACTGCAGAATGATAATATGGCTACTGGTTACAGCCTACCCACCAGGCCTCACACGGCCGTAACCACCCGCCCAGTGTCCCACACACTTGTTCACTGTCCCCACAGTACCTGATGGGGCCCTCGTGCATCCAACCACTCTAGTGTCCACAAGGATATTACCCCTCACCCTTATATGTGGTCAGCGCTGCCACTATAGTGTATATTGGTGCACTTGTGGGTGGGGTACCTGCCTGGTGCGTCCGCACCCGGGCATGCTGAGTCCTGCGATGGGGTACACGGACCCAATGATGATCCACGTGGGATGTCCACCTCAAGGACAGTCTCTTCCGTGGAGGTGGTCTGGTCCCAGACCACCAAGAGCCAGGATGCCACTGTGTCCTGTCTGTGTCCCTCACTACAAGCTACAGGGGCAGTTTCCCTATCTTCTGGGCCTGTCCCTGTAGCAGCCACAAACATAGGGGATTTGGGCCTAGCTGGGGCCTATCAGGGGTCTCTGGCCTAGTGCAGATGCCACAGGCACCTGCACAATCACACCCTACCCCTTCAGTATCCAGGTTCCAACTAAATGTCCCCTTAACTGTCAGAATCCCAACTGTCAGAATTCTAACTGCCATACATCTCTCAGCCCTATTGGTTGCCTGGCAACGCGTCCTGCAGCCCTTGTGGCTGCTGAAACCTGCAGTTCCCCTGCTGTGCTATACTCATATGGAAAGGACACATATGGAAAGGGACAAGCAGGGGACCAGGGGGACCCAGGCTATATATACTAAATTAATGAGTTCATCAGATTTACATGTAGTGTCTCAATTCTAAGATGACAAAAAATTCATAGATACTGTGACAAACGCACCTCTTTTGTAGCGCTGACGTCTGTCTGGGCTCTTCACGACACAGTCTTCTAGGGTTAATTAGAGAAATAACAGGATAATACAAAGCAATACGTTGCTTAACTCAGGCTTCTGCCTGCTTTATTTTCATCCCACTAAGGGACTGCAGCTTTAACAGGTATAGGTAGGAGACAGTCCGTTATTAACCTTCAGCGGTTTACTCACATAAGTGATATAATATTTCACACACTGTCACTTTAAGAAATCAAACAAATCATAAACATAAATCCTATCCCTTTCAGGGATCTAACTACACAGCAGAATATGCCTCTCTAACTGTTGCTGGGCCAACTAACCTGTTTCCCCAGTTTAAACAATACCCTCTCATTTAGAGTAACTAGATACAGCATAATAATATCCACAGTTTTTAGACACAGCTTAACTGATAGATGGGGTACAGCGTCCCCAGAGTCCAGGCAATGCTTCCGCACAGCGCAGCTCATGAAGGGGGCGTCCTCCCCAAACTGGATACAGGGGAGCAGCGTGCTCCAGGCTCTAGAAGAGAGACTGAAAAAGCAACCCTCTCTGCTCTAAATACTTGTTCTAGTGATTAGGAGAGCAGGTGAGGAAAAAAACAGAACCACTAATCTCTGGCCTGGAGTTTCTATCCCACAGTCTCAGCAACTGTGAAACCGTGGAATGGATCACTTCCATACAAAGTCTGCACTTCTATAAATTTAGACAGAAAGCTGCCCATTATCCTGCGACTATGTCACAATACAAATATTTCATAAATGAAAATACAGTAAGGACTCAACGCAATGGGAGACAAGAAATGCAAAGAACAAATGAGTCACAAAAATCTCTGACATAACTTCTCAGAACCTTAAGATACTGGTGAAATATTAGCAACACCCCCAAAGGCACCAATGTCAATATCTACAGTGAGAACCCCTAGATTCATCATTTTCATTCGATGGATCCAAAAGGTCTCTCTTCTGGCTAAATCTAGAGTTCTGTTTTCTCCTCTCCAGTGGGGGGTCACATGTTCAATTCCCTTAAAAGCAAGTCCCCTATGATTGGAATGGGAACATAAATTAAAATATTTAGGCACACTGTGTGTAATTATTTTCCTTTGAATATTACTTAAATGTTCTAAAATCTGGATTTTTAGAGGACGTGTGTTCCTACCTATATATTGAAGCCACAGGGGCACTCTAAAAGGTATACCATGTACTCCATTTTGCAGTTGAGGTATTGTTTGATTACAACATTTTCATTTGTTGTATGAGACTTACATTAATTTTTATCTTTTGTACAGAAATCACGTGTCTTGCAATTGCCACATCCAAAAAAAACCTTTTGGTAGCATAAGCTGATTACTATTATTTTGTTTTTTCTAGTGTTTAATGGTTTAAAAGCATTCGGAGCTCATTTACATTTACAGATTCTTAGCTTTTGTAAAAAAAATAATATTCGGATGTTTAGGAATTTGATTCCGGATCATTTTGTAATACAGTAATACAGTATGTGCCTGTGTTTGCCAATTGCATTTTATATTTTCTTAGCTTCTCTGTTGTATTGTGTTACAAACGCTGTTTTGAAATCTCTTTTCGTTTTCCGTTCCCTCTTTGTCTGTCAATTGATGGATAAGACTTTTTGTATCTCATAGTTTGTTCTATTTCTGGCTTCTCTGGTGATTTTTTTCCTCATAATGTCTTTCTTCGAATTTTTTGGTAAGAATTCTTGATTGTTCCTCATACATTCCATTTTCTGAGTAATTTCTTTTATTCTCCTCAGTTGGCCAAATGGAATGTTTGATATTCAACTAAGATGGGGGCAACTAGTGCTCATTATATAGTTGTCACTGTAAACTGTTTTGAAATGTGTCTCTGTCTTCAATTGTCTGTTTTCAATGTATAAAACTAAATCTAAGAATTCTTTCTCCGTTTTACTCTTTTTTTTTTTTTTTTTTAGGGGAATTTTAATGGTCAAATTAAGATTATTCTGGTTCATATATCCAAAAAAAAATCTTTCCAATTCTCCCTCGTCACCTTTCCAGATTATAAGGATATCATCTATGTACCTCTTGGACCAGATTTACACCAAACTTTTGGTTGGACCATATGTGGCATAGCTGGGCGTGAACCTCGTTCCTATTGCCGTACCACATATTTGTAGGTAGAATTCTTCATTGAACCAGAAAACATTACGCAATAAAATAAATCTTATGGCTTCTAAAATTAATAGAGTTCATTAGAGATATCTGGGTCAATTGATAGAACTCTTTTAATTGCCTCTACTTGTAATTGCCTCTAGGATTTTAATTACCCATATTCTGACAGCTCCTCAATATGCTATAGCTGCCCCATGGAAAGAAAAACAAAATCCGCCATCAATGGCAGCGTTAACTCATGCTCATGGAGAAACTCAGTGTCCTCTTGAGACTTGGCTCCCGTAGGTTTTATAAAGTCTGGGACCCTTGGATAAACCAGGCTCTGTAAAACACCATGCATATTTTCAATCTCAGGTTACACCCATGGTTAGGAAAATACAGGTGGTAGAGATCACCTGGGAACCCTACTATACCTCCCCTCCTCCTCCCTCCCTCTCTCTCTCCCCCCCTCCCTCTCCTCCCTCCTCCCCCCCTCCCTCTCCTCCCCCCCTCCCTCTCCTCCCTCCTCCCTCCCTCTCTCTCTCCCCCCCTCCCTCTCCTCCCTCCTCCACCCCCCCTCCCTCTCCTCCCTCCTCCTCCCTCCTCCCTCCCTCTCTCTCTCCCCCCTCCCTCTCCTCCCTCTCCTCCCTCCCTCCTCCTCCCTCCCTCCTCCCTCTCCTCCCTCCCTCTCCTCCCTCCCTCTCCTCCCTCCCTCTCCTCCCTCTCCTCCTTCTCCTCCCTCCCTCTTCCTCTCTTCCTCCCTCCCTCCCTCTTCCTCCCTCCTCTTCCTCCCTCCTCCCTCCCCTCCTCTTCCTCCCCCTACCCCTCTCCTCCTCCCCCCTCCCCTCCTCCGCCCCCCTCCTCCCCCTCTCCTCCCCCTCTCCTCCCCATCCTCCTCCCCATCCTCCTCCCCCTCTCCTCCCCATCCTCCCCCACCTCCTCCTCCCCCTCAACTCCTCCCCCCCTCTCCCTATACAGTAACTGTATTTTTTAATACATTTTCCCATTCTCGTGGTTTTTAAAGTTGCTCACAGAAATCCACATTTTGCACGTATTGTAAATATTTTGCTTGTCTGAGCCCAGAGATTCCCACCATCCGTATGTACAGCACCACACACAATGCCAGCTCTCCTTGGCCTCTACTCGGCACACTGTGAAACAGTTTTCCATGTTTGGGGAAGATTGAGACCCATATTTACTAAGCAGTGCTATTCGAGAAAACATCAGCATTGTAAGACACACAGGCAGTACATAACTTTTATGTGAATAGGCTGTAAAGTGTCTTCAGGCGTTGGAAGATGACCTCTGTATAAGCACTACATAGTAAATATAGGCCTTAATGTCCGTTCATTTGAATGGGGAAGCAGCATGTATAGCTCCTTGAATAAAGGGCCTGTATGTCCTGTAATATCTTTGGGGTTTCCCTGCAGTTTCCCCACTCTTTCTGTTGGGTAAGGTCCACATGACATTCCAAGGCAGAGTTCCTGACCTCTCAGGGCGTCACTTACACCCAGGAGAAGGAGAGGTGGAAGTTTGTGCACCAAACTTCACTGTAATATATATATATCATTTTAAAAATTGTTTTTGAAGCAAAAAGTGGCACTGCGTGCTCATTTGCATGTCATTTCCCAGAATCCCTTGCTGCAGTGGAAGTGCTGTGTGCTGGGTGATAATGGTGAAGGGCGGGGTTGCAGACCTGCCTTAGACATGCAGATGAGCATACAGTTATATTTATATATATACATATGCATATATATATATATATATATATATATATATATATATATATATATATATATATATATATAGAATAACACTGATCAGAATGTATCTATTATAAGCAGACCAGTTTGTATCCATATTATACGCAGAACAGCGTGTGCATCTATATCACACTATAGCGCAGACTGACACACACTATTAGACTGTACCACACACACCGTATCAGACTGCATATAACTGTATCACACAATGTATCAGACTGAATCCCACACCGTTTCAAACTCTCACACTATCGGACTGTATTGGACTGCATCATACTATCACACTGTATCCGACTGTTTGTAACACACATTGTATCACACACTATGAGACTGTATCACACACTGTATCAAAGTGTCACTCTATCAGAACGTATAACAACAGTGCCAGTGAATCAGTGTCTTGACGCCATCCCTCTTTCTCTTCCCAGGATTACCTAGGTTGTATCATAGACTGCGGACACCTTCCCCTTAAGCCTGAGCAAGTCAGCACGTTATTCTGCAACATTGAGGATATTTATGAGTTTAACAGGTGAGTGGGATCTATTTAGCAGTCCCCAGGCTTCAAAACTGGTGCAGAAATTCTGCAGCAGATCAATCCAGGCAAAGGTTTGGTTTTAATTGGAACCCGCTTTCTTGATAAATTGAGTGCCGTTTTTCTGCCCTAGTTTTGCATCTGCCCCCTGTCATCAGCTTTCTTATTCTTGGGCGTTTCATCCCTCCTCTCCCCCCCCCCCCCTATGAGCTCTTTTTACCTCTGTGTGGATGTTGATCTGGGGTTAATCTCCAAAGGGATCAGAAGAAAAACAAGACACAGAGATGGAGATCTACATATCCTAACATGGGAGGTCCAGAGCATCTGCAAGTTTGCAGAGGGAACGATCATTGCAAACCCCATGCTGCTGATCCAGCTCTAAACTCTCTCCAGAAAACGGACTGGGACTAATTTAGCAAGGAGGGTTTTTAATAAGTGACAGAGAGCTGGGGGTTTTTTTTGTCTTTGTCTGTAGCAGTTAAAAATAACTCCAGGCGCTTTCAGTCTGCCGTGCGACTGCTTCCCATGTCTCTGTACTGCCGGCTGCCACATCTGGAATAGGTTTAAAACGCTTTGCAGCCCAAGGTTCCCACAGCTCATGATATACTGTATTGCAGTACAAAGGGTTAATTATAATCTGTGACATCAGTGCATGTTTCCTATTAGCTCCAGAATACGTCCTTTATGTTTATGTGCAGATTGTTCATCAGAAATAAGACGACTTTCTCCCTGTGTATGAAAAAAATAAAAAAATGCATGGTGATTATTTAATGGAAAAATCATACAAAAGGGTCAAACTGGTAACATGAGAACAACCTGTATAATTACACTATGGGAACTGAAAGTGGAGTGGCAGCGTTAACTTATTGCATGGGCGCAATTGGGAGTTTTGCAACAAGCAAAAATAATCATTCACTTTGGTGTTGACCAAAAAAAGAGGAAAATTACATTTTTGTGTGGGGGTCATTAAAATTGTGACCAGACAGGCCGAGTGTAGGCATGTTTCTCCCTAATTTATTTAAATTAGTTATTGGTATTAGTGGCTGTTTCTAACTTAAGGAGGATTTTTAATTGTTTGCCTAGGTTGGACCAGTTGTAAATCAGACTAAAAGTATAAGAACTTATGTCACCAAAAATCTCGCTTAAACCCTAAGGCCGCGGGTATGGTCAGCGCTTAGCCGCGCTCACGCGTGTCAGTGAGCCCCCGCAGCCGCAATGAGAGCGGCTTTAGCAGGGGCTCGCGCACGCTTCCGCAGGCGTGCGGAAGCGTAGCCGACAATCACATTTTAGTTTACGCGCGCAGGGCCGGTCACGTGAGTGGTTCGCCCAATGAGGGTGGACCAGCTCCGTGACGTCACTGGCCCGCCCATAGACACGCCACCGGACGGCGCGTGTAGTAAGGCCAGGGAAAGCACCCGCTTTTCCCCAGCCTCCGTGCGCCTCCGTGCGCCTCCGCACGGGCTTAGTGTCTATGGACTCAGCCTAAGTCTTTTGTTATTTCAATTTTGATCATTTGTATAATAAGGGCACCTCCTAGGAATAAAAGCATGAGAATTTCTGGGGAAAAAGTGTTTGCGAGTATTCCTATTTTTGGTGCACTTGTGATATGATAAATGCTAAAATTACCATTTTAATTGAAGTAAAGTTTTATCAATTATATTCATCATATCACGAGGAGTGTGCTTAAAATAGGAATACTTTAGTGTGTGTTCTCACAAACACTTTTCTCTCAAAAATTCTACATTGTAACAACACACATTTCACCATGGACTTTGATCATCCATGGAAGCGTTGCTGCTCTATCGATGCACATGTGTTTTCTGGCACAGAATGCTTAACAGGACAATAGAACAAGAGGTTGGAGAAGGGAAATAATTTATAGGGCTATTATAGTTGCAGAGAAATGACACACCCAAAAGAGTTTAATTTTTAAAGGTGCCCTTTATAAAAGGGACTTATCCCTGTTAAGAAACGTGCCTCTAGTCCAGCAGTGTGCTATTTAATTGCACACCAGCAATCAGCCAGACTCCACCTGGCTGATTAGAACTATAGAAAAAGCCTGTACCCAGAAAAAGGAAGTGGATTCCTGAGCTCACTATTGGAGCTGACCCAGGAAGGACAGACCAGAGAGTTCCCTAGTCCACAACTGTGCTGACCTGGGGAACAACAGATGTCTTGAGCTGCAGAGAGACTGCAGGCTGATATCAAGACAAAGGGGACCAGACCTATATACCTGAACAGACATTGCCTTAGGACACAAGGGTGCTGACCCAGGAGAGCAGAGAGGCCTTCGCCTACAACTACAAGAAACAGATAAGACTTTCTTATGGGACTGTTATATATCTGTGTGTGTGTATATGTATACACACACACACACACACACACACTGGTAATTAGCTTAGCTAACCACCAAGTTAGAGAGGGCTGGACTACATGTGTAGATATCCTCCAAAGTGGAGTAGATTTTTCTTTAGCTTATTTTGAATGTTTTGCTGTGTTAAGGGACAGGCACAATAAAGCCTAATTTTAGTTTCACTTTAAACGGTCTCCATTGCGTACCTCTGCATACGTCTCTTACAAGCCTGATGATGCAAATACACGCATAGATAACGCACACGTAATTATTACTGTAGCCCCCCTTTGTGGACTACTATTACATTTAAGGAGTTAACGGCCTTAATGGGTTAACTGTGTAGGCTCACTCAGGTTACTTCTCCCCCCCCCCCTCCCCCATCATGTGATGTAAATGACTATGCAGAAGGGATGCCACTCCCTTGTATATCTTGTTAACCGTGATGTCACTATATGGAGTATAGAGGATATATATATATATAGCTCCACCCAATGTTCTAGAACAGGCCAGCACAACTCCAGTCCTGGAGGGCCGCAAACAGGCCAGGTTTTCAGGATATCCCTACTTCAGCACAGCTGGCTCAATATGACTGAGCCACTAATTAAGCCAGCTGTGCTGAAGTAGGGATATCCTGAAAACCTGGCCTGTTTGCGGCCCTCCAGGACTGGAGTTGTGCATGCCTGTTCTAGAAACAGGTTCATCTGAGTTCTAACTGGGGTCCTCACTGTAGCCTTGTAAATAGTTTTGTGTGTATAGTTAAGTGTATTAAGATGTGTCCTGTCCCCATATGTTATTTTCAGTTAGGAACGTGCCCTTTAAATAAGTGCCATTAGTAAGGATCCAAGATGGTTGTCACTATTGAAAAGGAGGAAGCATGCTCTTGATAAGAGTTCTCTGCATAGTAACTCAGGAGTATGTTTGGAACAGCACAAGCGGAAGCTTCCTTGTGCAATCCTGATTACAGGTATGGAAGACGTATGCAGTACATAGTAGCGGGTTACTAATTCAGCAGCCTGAAGTGTTTCCTAAAAGGCCATTTAATATGGGGCATTACAGACTAATGCAAGAGACTGCCAATGTATCCCTTATTATGGGTAACAAGTATAAGTATCTCCCTACTGTATGAGTGAGAGCTACCATGGGGTGAAGTTCAGGGTAATATGTTTTGCCACAAGTTTCTGTCAAGTGAAATGTATGTCAATGCCTGTGGAGCCTTATAGACGGATGCCAAATAAAGCACCTTTTATGTTTTACAAAAGTTCCAGGCGCCCATCCTTTTTCTATCTGCTTATTCACGCCCAGCCTGCACATACCCAGCACCCTGAAAATGTATGAGACTGAGAGCTGCCACTATATATAATCAATCTGATGTAACCTCTTTTGGAGCCATTAAAGGAAGGTTACATTACGCATGCGTATAATTGTGAGAGATGTACCATCTGCGCATCAGCAATTGCGTAAATCTAAGACCTACTGTAATTAATTGAATTTTAGACTGTGTAGTGTCTAACTCTAAATTGCATTGTAACCACAAAAATGACGTTGGAGCTGTGCTAATATTTTTACGCCAATGTTTTTTGTGTGTGTTTTCCATACAAGTCTGAATGAGGCCCTATGTGTGAGAGGGATTACCAACTTCACATGTATGTATCTATATCTTTATTTATACGTATATACCGCCATCCATGTACATAGCGCTTTAAAACAGTAACACACGTGACCTAATAAAGAATAAGCATGTCATACATAAAAGTAGACATTAGGAAAATGAGTCCCTACCCCAAAGAACTTACAATCTAAGTGGTAAGTAGGGAGAACTTACAGAGACGGGAGGAGGGTGTTATGGTAAGTGTATCTGCAAGGGGGCATGGTAAATGCATATAAGATGTATAGTATCAGCCAACGGAGCCACCCAAGTGCTGCATTATAGAGGTGTGTTTTAAGATGGGGTTTAAAGGTGGAGAGAGAAGGTGCTAGTCGAAGGACATTCCAAAAGTGTGGGGCAGAGCGGGAGGGGCAAAGGTTTTATGGAGAGGGCTTTAGATACAAAAGGGGTAGACAGAAGGCATCCTGTGAGCTGTGATTGTGATTCAGAGGCTTTGTCTATCTCTATCAGCAAAGGAAGGAGGAGGAGAGAGGTGGTATAAACTGTCCGGGATAGACAAAGAAGGGGTTAGGTGCTCATACAGTATGTAGAAAAGAGTGGGAGGAGGGGGTTTTCTTCTATTTTACAGAGGTGGCTGGTTGTGGAGAGAAATTATTTCCTGCAGACAGAGCCAAGATTTGAACTCCATCTGTAACTGATTAAAAGCAGGATCTGGGCTGTATCAAATCCAGTGCCGTTTAAGCAAAGGGGCTAATGCTAATTTCTAAAATGAATACATTTAGATGTACACAAAACATGCATCTGATTGTCTGTCTCCTGCTCCCATGGAACCTTGAGCACATCAGAATGGCTGTAGGAAGAGAGACGTTTATTATAAATAGTAGTGGGACTATGTTTCAGCCCTGGCATGTGTAACCTGATTACAGGAAGGGAGAGGGACACTTCTAATTTTCACAGTGATTTCAAATGTAACTTGTACAGTGCTCTAATGAGGTACTAGTTATCTCATGGGCACCTTGTTGCATTGTGTAATCTCATGACCTGGACATGCAGGGGGTCCAGTAGCTCTCTTCCGGCACTCAAAGGTTAAGGGGAAAAGGAGCAATTATTTTTTTAAAGAAAATTTGAATTTACTGTGGAATAACTGCAGGGTTGTGTTAGGAAGGATAATATATTATTATTATTATTGTTATTATTATTATTATTATTATTATGTCACCGTACCTCCTGTATTTTTTATATAATTGTACTTCAGTAAAACTTGTCTACTTATAAAACTGTATTATATGTAAAAGTAGAAAGTACGTTACATTTGACTGGATACAAAGATGGAATAATAAGTTATCACAGTCTGGTTGATACATGGCCCTACAGATGTGGTGCAGTTTGTGCTAAATTGTCTTGGAATAATAGGACACCTTTCCATAGCTGCTGCTGTTGCATTTTCAGAGGTCTCTTGAAAACTTGCTGTGTGAAGGGACGAACCCAGGACTATGTTTTTATAATCTGGAGCCTGCTGACCCCTTTCATACTAAGAACCTGGTTGGAATCTCCACCCTATATAACCACCCCCCAAAAGAAAACCTTAATGGAATCAGCTTTCAGGCTGGGCCATATTCCAACCTGAGATGCACTCCATCAGCTTTCAGGCTGGGCCATATTCCAACTTGAGATGCACTCCATCCTACAATGAGCAGCCACTTTACCTTCTTGTTTCAACATTGTCCCTCATTCCCTCTAGATTGTAAACTGGCACGAGTAGGACCCTCGGTACCTCTCCTATGTAATAATAGCATGTTCTTGTATAGCGCTGAGAGACATTTTGCAGGCACAGGTCCCTGCCCCGTGGAGCTTACAATTTATGATATTTTTTCTTTGGTGCCTGAGGCACAGGGAGATAAAGTGACTTGCCCAAGGTCACAAGGAGCCGACACCAGGAATTGAATCAGGTTCCCCTACTTCAAATTCAGTGCCAGTCAGTGTCTTAACTCACTGAGCCACTCCTTCTCCCTACCTATCCTCATTTGCAGGACTCGACAAATTGTAAAAAATGTCACTTGCCCCCAAAAAAAGGCACTCGCACCCCCAAGAAAATGTAACCCCCCTCCCACTGTCGAGTGCTTACTTGCGGTGGGGTGTGGCGGCGTGGTGCGGCATCTCTCGGCATTCTCCTGCAACACCCGTGTAAATGGCTGCGCGGTATCATGTTGCCATGACAACATGACGACGTGACATCACATGGCATCCTGTTGTCATGGCAACGCAGTGATGTTCGACACCACGCAGATATTTTCATGGGATTTGCTGAGGGAGAGACAGGACTTGCAGGAGAGAATGCTGTGAGACGCCGCACTCCGCCGCCGGTAAGTACTCGACAGCGAGCAAAATGCACTCGCCACAGGCGAGAGGGCGAATGCATTTGTCGAGCCCTGCTCATTTGTATGTAACTGTTTATGTAATATACATAACTCAACACCCTCAATGTTGCACTTTACAAATAAACAATAATAATAATAATCCAGTGTCATCTCCTTGTATCCTTGGACTTACATTGTAAGTTCTGTGGAGCAGAGACTCATTGTATCTTCAAAATATTTATGTACAGCGCTGTGCGTACAAAATATTATTCATTGACACTGAAAGAGGCAACCTGTAATCAATTCTCTTGGTATCTTCTAAAGAGAAAAGTATGGCATTTAATTCACGACACACATGTGATTAGCACACTGAACATACTGTACCGAGACACTGCAAGATACAATATCACTCTGGTATGTGGAAAGAATGAGGGCTTAGCGTAATTAGCTCAGATTTAAAAGTTAAACAGAAAAAAGGGGCGAATCAGAGCACTTGAACTCACAGCTCCTGATCTGCTGAGCTCAGCACATCTGGGATCACTTACACACTGCGTTTGCTTCTCCTGAAATACATTTCCAGATAGAGTTTCCATCACTTTCAAATAAATTGCGCAGCAAAAAAAAAAGTAGAAGGGACACGTAACGGGAACAAAGGGGAGATATGTTTAAACATCAAACACTGACAGACTACGCTTAACCCTTCAGGCCCCGGCAGTGTCTGGAAAAGTGATATACTGTTTCAGACTGTCTAGGCCCTTGGGGAGTTAAGAAGCATCGACAAATTGTAACTAACGGGACCAGAGCTGAGCTAATTAAATACGGGATTTGGGGGTTTTATGGCTCTCCTGTGCATAGAGAACGTGTACCTGGCTGTGAGTGAAACCCGCCCCTCATTTAGCAACAGAGCCAGATGTTCAAAAAAACAGCACACAATTTGTACAGCATGCATGTCTTAGAGGGTTTTCAGCCTGTCATATAGGTTTCCTATAAATAGCTGCAGTACAATAGTCAGAGTACAGCCTGATATTAAACTCTGGAACAGGCCGTGTGTTTAGGAGGCTGATCCCATGAAACTGATAAACTACGGCAGTTCCAGGAAAGGAATTTCTTTCTATGCAGATTTATGAAAATTGTGTCTGGCTGATTTTCTAAGACATTGGAATTGTACTTTCAAGGCCTGTCCATGAGTGGATTTGGTTTCCTGCTTAAAAAAAACAACTCTCCGTGGCTATGTGTTTGTTCGGAGTTTGAAGCAGGGGAGGCTGGTTTAAAAACCGGTGTCGGCTCCTGTGAACTTGGACAAGTCACTTTATCTCCCTGTGCCTCAGGCACCAAAAAATAGACTGTAAGCTCTGCGGGGCAGGGACTCGTGCCTGCAAAAATTCTATGTACAGCGCTGCGCACAGTCGGCACTATACAAGTGTAGTGCGCTTTCCCCCACCCCCTGGGAGATATGGCGGCTATGGTGTGTGGTACATTACCTGCGGCTCACAGGAGGCCTGAACCTCCGCAACTGGGAGCTTGGGGTGTACCTTATCTGTCTGGTGACAGCGCCTCCACCTGCGCGGGATCCTAACAGTGTTGGATAACCCTGTGCAGGACAATATATGAATAATACACATGGTTATAGTATAATAGCAGTTTACTACATGCATAAGAACAACCACTACCACACCACTAGGCCTCGCAGGGCTGTATCCCCACAGTGCCAATCAACCCTGCGTCCATACCCAGATGAAATGTCCCCCCCCCCCCCCCCAAAGTACTGAGGTGCTCCTTGGCACCTAACCTCCCCGGTGTCCACAGAAACTAACCCACCCAAGTGTGGGAGACAGCGCTGCCCCACTAGAACAGAAGGTGTATAGTTGGTGCACGTGGTGAGGTGAGGCACCTGCCAGGTGCTCCAACACCTGGGCGCGGATGCAGTAAGGTGAGACCTGCGGATCCAGTGATGTTACCCGCGATGCCTCTGCCTCTACTGTGGGTGGTGTCCCTCCTGGACGGTGCCACCATGCAGAGGGTCTCTGTACTGTAGGTGGTGGTCTGGTTCCAGACCACAGGCCGCATCAGCTACGCGGCGTCCTGCTGTGTCCCTGACACTATAGAGGCTAATGAGGGCAGTGTCCCTATCTAAGGAGCCTGTCCCTGTAGCAGCCACAAACTGTAGTGAGTCTGGGCCTAGCTGGGGCCACTGACACCCTGCACATGCACACCCTACCCTTCTGATGTCCCAGCACCGACTGGCGTGGCTCGCAGCGCACCAACTGTATCAATCCCCCCAGCAGGGGAATCCTGGAACCCTATTGGCTGATTCACGCCATGTGTTGCCTTGCCCCTGTGCATTCTGTGGGCTGTAGTCCCCGCAGAGCCCTCTGTGAAATGGCCGCCACTTGCGCTGTTGCACTGCGCATGCGCAAGTCTGTGATGACCGGCGGACTGTGGAGTGACACTGCGCATGCACCGGGGAGTACCAAGATGGCGGCGCCCTGCTACGGGAGCCGCTGATGCCTCTGGCCTCTGGCGACCGGGTCGCCTACCACAGCTGCTGCAACCTGCCACAACACACTGCACATTCCCCTGCTGTAGCGGAGGTAAGCGAGGGAACCGGGGCCCGGAGGAGGGACCCCGCTACACAAGGATTATATTAAACCCATCCACCCTTTTATCAAGAGCAAAATCCGCCCCTCGTTTGCATTTGTCTTGTATCTATTCAAATATAAACAACCACAGCAGATTGTTGTGTGTCTGGCGACTACAAGTTTATGACCAAATGAATCTTTGTTTTATCAGTGTGGGGTTTGTTTTGCTTCGGATTTCCATCAAAACTCTCAACAGAAAAAACGGATGCAAAAAAACAGCACCAGATTTATTAAAGATTATGAATTATCCTTTTAAGTGTCAGTCCTACATACCGATTAGAAAAACAAAAAACATTTAAACATTTTATCAATGTGATTGGCTCTTTACGGTAGAGAAACTGATGAATCGTGAAGAGATACGATCAACAGAAGAATGATCCCTTACATAGTGCACTACTGACCAAATTAGTTTATTTATAATAATGACGGTCTAAAAACAAATGCGAAAAAACGGTCTAAAATCAAAGTTTAATAACACATAGCACCAATGTAATAATTATCTTATCACAAAAGAGATTAGGTAAGGGCCCATAAAAAGACTCCAAAGCATGTGGCTACTCTGGAGACATTCAGGGCCATGTTTACTAAGAAGTGCTTCTCCATAAGACACCTTCTGTGCTGGAAGAAAGCTAGAAAGCTTACAGCCCATTTACTTGCATGAGCCACAAAGGACTGTGTTTACTAGGTCGTGCTGGAAGGTTTGTATGGCTTTGTAAATATGGCTATAAACATTTATAACATTTCTCTGGGACTGACAGTTTAACTCTTTCAGTGCTGAATGGGTTATTCATCTCCCATCTGCCATCATTGTGTATGTTTCACAGTACAGATCAGAGCACGGTGTCAGTCTCGTAGATTTGTTTGCTGGGGCGTCTCATAGTCTCACTGATAAAAACAAAAAACCAAATCAGCACTTTTCCATGAAAAGGCCCTTTTTTGGTCAGGAACCCCTAAAATCTCACTGAACGGTTGATGTGCGTGTTATTAGGAAGCCAGAGACAGCCCAGATGTGGTGTCCCCTCATAGGGCCTCTGATGATAAACATGCAGAGACACCTCTCTGACCCCTTACTAAATACCACGCTGTGGTCTCTCTTGTGTTACAGCGAGCTGCTGGAGGACCTGGAAAGCTGTAATTCTGCCCACGGCATCGCTGAGTGCTTCGTCATGAGGGTAAGAGCCCCCCCGCCCACCCCCCTGCTGGGGGCGAGCACAAATACCAGACCACCTCACTTTTACGCATTACATGTTCTGCGCCGTATTGTCTATGTAGCAACATTTCTTCTTCTACAAAGAAAAAACAGGAGAGCCCACCCATGATGACCAATCATGATGAACATGATGTTCTTTAAAGCAAAATAACCAAAAAGGATTTAATTTAATGGGGGTTTTTTTTTTGGAGTTTTTTATTTATAAAGGCTAAAAACCACGGTCTCCACATGGCCACCTCTGCTGCTTATTCTCACTTGCTCCATCCCAGCAGGCAGCACATAGCTGCTTTCCGTACAGCCTACAACACAACATATCCAAGAAGCTGTCTTTTTTCCTGAGCTTCCCTGATAATAATATAATATATCTCATATATCCCACTAAAAAAGAGAATCCTTATTCTTTGAAATGACACATGCACACAAACAGACACACTGAAAAACAGACACACACACGCAGAGACACAGACACACACAGGCACACACGCACGGAGACACACAGAGATAGACACACCCACACACACAGACACGCACACAAACAGAGACTGAAACACACACACTGAGACACATACACTGACACACACAGACACAAATGATCATAAAGGCAGAACAGTTGCTTTTTTTGTTGGTGTAGGGGACGGGGCAATTTAAATAGCTTGTGAGCCACTGGTTAGCGGTATTTGACCACACACACACACACACACACACATACACACACACACATACACACACACACACATACACAGACACACGTGATCATAAAGGCAGAACAGTTGCTTTTTTGGTGTGGTGGAGGCAATTTAAATAGCTTGTGAGCCACTGGATAACTGTATATGACCAGACGACCCAGCAAATGGTCAACTTGTATCAGAGGAAGAGAGTCAGCAGGTAGCAGCAGGGTGAGTCTCTGCTGTGTGTGGGGGTTTGTACAAAGCGGAGACTGGAGAGCAGTGAGATGTATCCTCACTTCTTTGGGGATCAATTAATCAAAGCCGAACTGGGACAGAAAAAACACAAGAGTTTCTCAAGATAAAATCTGTTGCTTTCATTGTTCTTTATTTATTTTGTGTACAAATGGGGTGCTGTTTTGATTTAGCCCCCAAATTGTGCACATTGAAACATTTCTTACCTAAACCAATGACCTCTTCAGTACAGGTCTAAATTCAAGAAGAGTTTATGTAATAAGCTTCAAATCTGGGCATTGAGACAATAAACTGACATTATTGGTGCATTAAAATAACAAACTGCTGTATATTTTGGTGTAGAAAAGATCGATACTGTATACGCAATAATATTATTAACATCATGGGCTTTATTAATGGTTCAGTCTCTCACTGTTTTATTTACTGGCGCTGTTCTTTTGTTTGTTAAGAGCTTTACACCAACACCTTATTTATTACAAATTATTCTAGGCATCTGGAAGTGGCTCATCTGCATTATATAATTAATTATAACACCCCTATTTTTCTTCCGCACTACCACAATGGGTGATGCATAAGGACTATGGGAATCGGCTACAATGCTGGCGACCGTAATCTCTTCCAGTATGTCCCTAACATCCTTCCATCTCTCGGAGCGATTCGCCTAGATCTTTCACGAAAGGGGGTGGTGTCACTCAACCGAATTGTGTGCTGGGTACTTTTACTACAACCCACGTTCATCTCACTGGTGGAGAACACTTCTTTCCGCTCAGCCCGTTTATTGCTAAGGCACTTCTTCCATTCTGCCGATTAGCCGAAATCGAATTGTAGTTCAGAAGGAGCTTCCTGCACTGAAGCAGCGTTCACGTGAGCCAGAGGTTTCACGTCAGTTACAGGGTATATTTTACCCAGTTCTTGAGTGAAGTCAAGCTGGACAGGGTGAAGCGCAATATTCTGGATGGATACGGCAAATCGACGAGGAAACGTAGATTTCCATTCTTTTACTTCCGGCACCACCTTCCATCCTCTTTTCTCATCCTGTTCCGGTGTTGACTCCAATGAAAAATACCAGTCACTTCCATCATCGGCAGGATAGTTGTCTGCCATCAGACGCCGCACTCCCCCTGGTAGAATCTCGTTCACCCCTCTTTCGCAGTTGAAGAATCGCCCAAATCGCTCTTGGGCAGAAATCCAGTGGCCCTGTTCCATGAAGACGGGATGAATCTTCAGAGAAGATTAAGGCCGAGTTTATAGTACTTGCTACGGTGACTGCAACGTTGCGCAGCGCCGTAGAAAGTACATGTTGTCCGTCGTGGGTGCTAATAATTGCCACGACTGCGTGATGTCAGCCGTCGCGATTGCTGGAAGCCAGAAGATTTTGATATTTCCAGCAATCAGCGGCACGTGAGCAGTCCAGCCAATGAGGGCAAACCGCTCACGAACACGCCCCCGGTCGCGATCTCTTGTCTCCTGCACCAGAATGTGTAGGAATCGCTGTAGGACGGCGACGGCTGATGTCACGCGGTCGCGTTGCCGTAGACCCCGCTATAAACTCGGCCAAAGGCATTTCTCACACTTCTTTAAGAAAAGCCCTGACCAGCGATCGCACCACATCTGCATTGGTTCCCAATATGATGGGGGAATTCGGGAGCTCCCTGAGTTCGGGACACATCAGCGCTTCTACCTCCATGGGGTGAGTCATATTAGTGTTAAGCTGGTGTATATCCATCTGTACTCGAATCACTCCATCTATGGGATAGTCCTGACTGCTGAGACCCCATAAAGTCATTTTCTCCGCCGACTGCAGAGGCAGATGTTGTAAGTGAATGTCATAGAAAGACCGGTACACTATCGTTACCTGAGAGCCAGTGTCCAGCAAAGCTGACGCATAGATCCCTTTGATTAGTAGGGTCTCCCAACAATATCCCTTCTCGCCTTAAGTCCAGCAGACGTGCGGTTGTTCCTCCAGGCCTAGGGAATCCTCCCCTGCAGTTCGTCCTGCTCTGCTAGCGATCGGGCTAACGGGAAAGTCTCTGAGGTATGGCTGTCCCTACAATACTTCGCTAGGGTGGCTCAGAGCCTTACTCTGGCCTATGCGGCATTCTCTGGCCTAGACACAACCTTCCCCTCTGCGGTCCCAGCCAGCTCTGACCTTGCCCTTGCTGTATCCAGAGGATATCCTGTTCCCTGCAAGGATATCCTCTCTCTCTCTCTAGTCTTTGGGAGTACCAACATGGCCGCCGTACCACTGTCTAGAAGTCAAAATAGCTGCATCAACTCCCCCCAGAGGTGAGGAGGACTACCCTGCTACATCAGGAACCCCAACCCTCTCTAATAGCACGTCTGAGATCAGATGCATTGCAAGGAACCCCAACCCTCTCTAATAGCACGTCAGAGATCAGATGCATTGTAAGGAACCCCAACCTTCTCTAATAGTGCGTCTGAGATCAGATGCATTGTAAATTCTTCTGTATTTGATATAATTTTCAAATGACCAGAACATTGCAGGGAACCCGGGGAACCATTGGCTTCCTAGGAACCCTGGTTGAAAAACAGTGCTCTAACCTTTACAGAGAAACATATTCAATACTTAAAGGCAATAATGCAGGCCCTTTAAGGGATTAACCCCTACACTGCCTTCAGGGACTAATACTGACTAGAGATTTTTTAGCAGAGTGCTACATAATTATATACAGAATACATCATTACATACGTGCATAATTACAGACTAACAGCAGCAACACAAGGGCTAGTGAAACAGCCATATATGTATGTAGGGGTTTATTTATCAATTTCTCCCAGATGCAGAAGAAAAAATATCTTAATGACAACTGAGATTTTGTCCTTTGATAAATGTGGGGCAGTTTTTTGTCACTAGTTTATCAGTGGGGACTCTGACACACAACCCCTGTACTACTTTCCTGAGTCACAGAAATAGCTATGTACCTAAAAGTTTGATTAAAGGAGGAAAACGTGAAAAATCCCATACAGTACGTTTAAAAAAAATAAATCTTTTTTTTTTAAACTCCTAATGCCATTTTTAATGATTTTTTTTAATGTACTGATCATCCTTTGATTGCTACAGCAACCATTTAGAATGTCATATCCATTTTCTCTTTTGAAACAAGCTCTGACACTCCTTTTTCGAGCTCTGCCCTTTTGCAACAAAGCATCACAAACATATATGTTGCTGTTTTCTAAACAGCAGACTGTCTATTGCTCTGAAAGCTGTAACAATAATGTCTTACACTTAGTAATATAATGTTGCACATCAGCTGCAGCATTTCGCAGACTGCAGCACAAAGTTAGAAGGTGGCCATTTTGTTAGGCACACAATCAGGTTTTTACTTCTTTATAACAGGAGCACCAAACGATTGCCAGCTTAGGTAACCGTGTAGAATTATACATTGTCAAATGCTTTACATGTAAAAATAAGAAGAAAGAAAAAAGGGTATTTCCGCTTTAAAGTTCTAACAACACATTAGTGTGCTGTCGCTGTGAAGCAGAGGATCGGGGAATAGTTCTTATATTAGTTCTGTTTGCTCTGCCGGGATCTCAGAATCTTATTCAATATACGGTGTGTCCGTCTTCCCTGGGGAATCCGCTTCATTGCATATTGGGGTTATTTTTCAAAGTCTCCCCCGGCTGCACAATCAGGGCATTCGTGGTGCACCATATTGCACTGGATTTATTAAAGTAGATAATACTGCAAATTTAAATGGGAACGATTGTCCTTGATTAATCTGGTACAGTGTTGTGCAGATGGGGACTTGAATAAATGACCCCCATCATGTGTCTGTAAGCGCAATAGGCAGTGTTCGACAAATCCATTAAAATACAGGCCCGTGGCGACTGGATTTGACCCCGTGGCGACCTCCTCATGGCCGACGCCAAGCAGGGCGGGATTGGGGGCGGGACTAGGTGGCGAGTAGATTTTTTGGTTCAGCGAGTAGATTTTTGGGTGATTTGTCAACCACTGGCAATAGGTATATAGATATTTTGTCCGTTTCTATTCTTTATTCGCAGACTTGCTTCTCTCACCCGCACTGTGTTGTTCTCTTGTTTATAGAGCGAAGACTTTGATATTTACACGCTGTACTGCATGAACTACCCGAAGTGAGTCTGCATCTTCTGGTTCCCTATTGGTGAAAAGAAACTGAATTGAACTGATTCTAATATAATAATTCTATTTTTATACACATTTATTTTTCGTTGATAAATCTGCTGTGGTTCCCCCCCCCCCATAATTGCACAAGATTTGCACTGAAGAAATGATGATGTATAACCCCTATTGCGTTTTTACCCACCACCATGAACATGTGACAGCTGCTAGCATGGAGATTTTTGAGGAGAAATTATCTAATTTCAGCATGAACGAGGGAAATTTATTAGGGAGAAAGTAGAAACTTGATACAATATTAGGGAGCCACCTCAATAACTTTGGAGAAATAAAATCTATATGAAACAACAGTGGTGATGGTACTGTACTTCGGGGTACAGTACAGAGAACTATCACATTCTATTTTCACACCCAGAGTATCAATACCTTTTATTTGCACACTTACAATTCCCCTTTCTTTTTTTATTTGAAGGAAGATTTAATGTATTTTAGAGTTCTGCTTCCCAGTGCTATTTTTAGTCTAAATATTGCTTAAATGCTACCTAAAATACTGTCCAAAGAACTGTACCCTCCATTAAAATACAGTCCAAATAGCAGTACTGTGCAGTATCACTCTAGGGTCTCTCTTCCCTGGGAAGCCTTATCTCTGACACTGCTTCTCTCCCAGCTCGGTGTCTGTCCTTCGGGAGTGCATGAAGAGTGAGGTGCTGGTGAAATTCTTCAGAGAGCGTCAGACTATGTTATCCCACTCGCTGCCACTGGAGACCTATTTACTCAAACCAGTGCAGCGTATATTAAAATATCACCTCCTGCTGCAGGTAAGAGGTGTCCAGTGTTGTGTAAAGAAAAAAATGTACTTGCCTTGCACTCCCCTTGTTTAATGATTTAGAAATACACATAATTTAACTTATAAAAGTTAATTCAACCTGAAGGGTTAACGCTTTTTACCCAGAAACGTTGCATGCTTATATGTCTCACGTATTATTGAAAACATTATCTGGGGGCCCTTTCTAAGCAAGATATCGACTACATCTTCTTTACTAATAGAATGTTCTGTCTTGTTCCCTGATGTCTGACCCTGTCTGCCTTGTTACTTTGAGCTATGACTCCTTACTGTCCCCTGAGGTCTGACTCCCTCTTGTCCCCTGAGCTC
The DNA here is from genome assembly GCF_040206685.1 of Ascaphus truei. Taxonomy (NCBI): domain Eukaryota; kingdom Metazoa; phylum Chordata; class Amphibia; order Anura; family Ascaphidae; genus Ascaphus; species Ascaphus truei. Next base: position 46,061,205 of record NC_134489.1, on the reverse strand, counting down.
TGACGTGTCTCCCTCCCTGTTCCTTAAGCTCTGACACCGAGTCCCTCCTGGCCCCTGACTCCCTCTTGGCCCCTGAGGTCTGACCATGACTCTCTCCTGACTCCTCACAGGAGCTGGCCAAGCACTTTGATAAAAGCGCCCCTGGGTATGAGGTGGTAGAAGAAGCTATTATCACCATGACAGCTGTGGCGTGGTACATCAATGACATGAAGAGGAAACAGGAACACGCGGTCAGACTGCAGGTACAGTTGGACATATAGTCAAAAAAGAGCTGGGAATAAAAATTAAAAATGGGAGGTAGAGAAAGGGAGGGAGAGAGAAGCAGATGAAGAGTTGGGGGGGAGGTGAGAGAGAGATCCTGTCTGTCTGAATCACTGCATTATCCTGTGGTTGGAGGAACAGATTGAATGAGGTGTATATCCCTCTTTCTCCATCTCCCTGTGTCACCCTGTAGAAGCTGGGCTCCCTTCTGTCTACATGACCCCTGTTTTATGTCTCTCCCTGTTGTCCCTTCTCTCCCTCCAGGAGATCCAGAGTCAGCTGGTGAACTGGAAAGGTCCTGATCTGTGTGCATTTGGGGAGCTTGTCCTCGAGGGAACGTTCCGTGTGCAGCGAATGAAGAAGGAACGTGCCTTCTTCTTGTTCAGCAAGATGCTGCTCATCGCAAAAAAACGGGGGGACCTGTTTATCTACAAGATGCACATCTTTGTGAGTTATTTCACCAGCAGATTATCAGCATAATGGTGCTGTATAAATGGATCTATTCTCTGCCGCTGCAGAGTTTATCTAATTTTGGTGTCTTTCCTGCAAGCCAAGGTCTTAAATTCCTATTTAATCCTAAATCCTGGTTACCTGTTCGCTATTTGTGCTGCAACATTAATTCTATGCATTGTTGGATTTTCCAGTAAAAGACGTCTATCTTTTAATTAATGGACCGGAGAGTTCTTTATAGATTTAATAGTATGTACGGAGCATCATGCATTGAGACCTACAAGGTTTGGAAAACTCTGTACACGTGAAGTACATACCTGTGAGGTTTGGAAAGCTTTCTACAGACGAAGACAAAACCTGTGAGGTTTGGAGAACTCAGTGAACCTGAAGAAGAGACGTGAGGTTTGGAAACCTTTGTACACGGGAAGAAGATACCTATGATGTTTTGAAAGGTCCATAGAAGTAAAGAAGTGACATGATGTTTGGAAAGCTTTTTACATGTGAAGAAGAGGTACGAGAGGTTTGGAAAGCTCTGTTCATGACCTGGGACGCTTGGAAAACTCTGTAAACATGAAGAAGAAACTTCTGGGGTTTGTGATGGTCCGTAGAAGGAAGGAAGCAACATCTGAGATTGGAAAGCTCTGTACACATGAAGGAGAGACCTCTGAGGTTTAGAAAGCTCTGTACAAACAGTTACACTGATAACAGATTAACTCTCTAGTTGGTCCAGTAAAAGGTTTCACAACTTTGAAAAACTTACAATCTTCAGGACCAATGCAGTTGTTGAAATGCCTTAAAAAGTAGTTGTACTGTTTTTCAATTAAGTATTGGAACATAGCTGTTTGGTTCTAGTTTTAAAGGTATAATGATTACAGCATGTATGTTCTATAAACCGGAAGGGAGAGAGAAAATAAATAACTCTCCTTTTATAATGGAAGTGGGAATGTAGGTGTAACAATACACTCACCACAAACAAGGCGTGACCGCGAGGGCGGGATTTGATATAACGCCAACCTCCAGCCACGAGGGCGCGTCTGGAGTGTAGATTAGTCGAGGTAGCCGGGTCAGGGTTGGAGAGGTCAGAATAGTCAAAGGTACTTGCCGGGGTCTGGAATGGAGAGGTGCGGATCGTTGCAGGTACTTTGCCGTAGTCGGGGTTGGAGAGGTGCGGATCGTTGCAGGTACTTTGCCGTAGTCGGGGTTGGAGAGGTGCGGATCGTTGCAGGTACTTTGCCGTAGTCGGGGTTGGAGAGGTGCGGATCGTTGCAGGTACTTTGCCGAGGTCAGGGTTGGAGAGGTGCGGATCGTTGCAGGTACTTTGCCGAGGTCAGGGTTGGAGAGGTGCGGATCGTTGCAGGTACTTTGCCGTAGTCGGGGTTGGAGAGGTGCGGATCGTTGCAGGTACTTTGCCGTAGTCGGGGTTGGAGAGGTGCGGATCGTTGCAGGTACTTTGCCGAGGTCAGGGTTGGAGAAGTGCGGATCGTTGCAGGTACTTTGCCGTAGTCGGGGTTGGAGAGGTGCGGATCGTTGCAGGTACTTTGCCGAGGTTAGGGTTGGAGAGGTGCGGATCGTTGCAGGTACTTTGCCGTAGTCGGGGTTGGAGAGGTGCGGATCGTTGCAGGTACTTTGCCGAGGTCAGGGTTGGAGAGGTGCGGATCGTTGCAGGTACTTTGCCGAGGTCAGGGTTGGAGAGGTGCGGATCGTTGCAGGTACTTTGCCGAGGTCAGGGTTGGAGAGGTGCGGATCGTTGCAGGTACTTTGCCGAGGTCAGGGTTGGAGAGGTGCGGATCGCTGTAGGTACTTTGCCGTAGTCGGGGTTGGAGAGGTGCGGATCGCTGTAGGTACTTTGCCGTAGTCGGGGTTGGAGAGGTGCGGATCGTTGCAGGTACTTTGCCGAGGTCAGGGTTGGAGAGGTGCGGATCGTTGCAGGTACTTTGCCGTAGTCGGGGTTGGAGAGGTGCGGATCGTTGCAGGTACTTTGCCGAGGTCAGGGTTGGAGAGGTGCGGATCGTTGCAGGTACTTTGCCGAGGTCAGGGTTGGAGAGGTGCGGATCGTTGCAGGTACTTTGCCGTAGTCGGGGTTGGAGAGGTGCGGATCGTTGCAGGTACTTTGCCGAGGTCAGGGTTGGAGAAGTGCGGATCGTTGCAGGTACTTTGCCGTAGTCGGGGTTGGAGAGGTGCGGATCGTTGCAGGTACTTTGCCGAGGTTAGGGTTGGAGAGGTGCGGATCGTTGCAGGTACTTTGCCGTAGTCGGGGTTGGAGAGGTGCGGATCGTTGCAGGTACTTTGCCGTAGTCGGGGTTGGAGAGGTGCGGATCGTTGCAGGTACTTTGCCGTAGTCGTTGTTGGAGAGGTGCGGATCGTCGTGGTAAGCCGGAGTCAGGAGTATAGAAGAGCGGAGTCCAGAGAACAAGCAGGGTCAGGCAAGACAAGACAGCGAACAGACAAGGTTTCCCACAGGAGGCAACGATAGCAGTGAACACTATGCACATAGGAGTGTTTATGCTCAGCCAATTTGTCAGAGGGCAGGCTGAGCATACAGTATATAGGGAGTAAACACCAATGAGGGACAGGCTGACGGGACCCGTCAGTAAAACCGGACTGTGGTTGGCTGTCCGGATGACAGCGGCGGGTGTGGGAAGTATCCCTGATGAGCAAAGGTGTTGCGGCGCGTGCGCACGCTGACTGCTCACCGCGTGTGCGTGTTGTGCACCGGTGACATAACCGCGTGGGCGCAACCTGGAGGCGGGCCCAGAAGGAGCTGTATTTCCAACAGCGCGGGATGCGCACGCCCCTAAGATGACGGCTGGTACCGGCAGGGTGAGAGGAGCGTCACAGATGGCAGAAGCAGCGGGGCACCCGGTCGCGGGTTGGGGTTTGTGGCGGACGCGCTGAGCGCGCCGCGGATCACGGATCCTGACAGTAGGTTTGCAATAAAAATGTGTGGTTCCGTTCTGTAGTCCCTTACACCCTCGCACTTCACCCTCTTCCATTACAGCTGCTGGAACTGTAGTGCAGGATGTAATCTGGGGTCTGATTCTTAACAGTCTGAAAGCATCATCAGTAGCATGTGGTCCATGATGGAATTGTCATCTTGATGTTATTTGCCTGCAATGATATGTTTAGTTAGGCCTAACCAGTAACTGGCTAAGGAGCGCCCCCTGCTGTGTGAGGACCTTAGTTTTCCCCAGTTTACCAATACAATGCTAATGCTTTGGGGGTAAGCCCAACCAACTGGCCCAGGAATCAAGGGGCCACACACAGACGCACGTACACCAGATAAATGCACCATACAATAGGCAAGCTTCATATATATAAAAAACGACCAAAAACACATACACCAGATACACAAACCATATACATGTGTACTCACATCCAATACACATACCACACATGCCTGCAGACCAAATACATACACTAGATGCATTCAGAATGCATGAACAAACACGCGATATATTTACTAATCGCACACATCACACATACATACCATGCATGCATTATATACATATATGCGCGCACACAAGATATGTGCACCGTATACATACAGATGTAACACACTTTATTGCACCTGCTGGCATGATGCAGCTGGTAAGATAACGTGTTGGTTTCATTGCAACACGCTGCAGGAGTAAAAATTGTGCTACATCTGTTATCACACCATACATGCTACATAAATGCAGGTGAAGACCTACTAATAAGTCTCAATCTGCAGAGCCAGTATAACCAACCTCACACTGATGAGACCCACAAGGTCGAAACAGCCTCTCTGTGAGTGGGTTTATTGGCTTTGCATCTCATCCCAGGCTATGTTTAAAAGCTGTGTTTAAAGCAGCATGCATTGTTTTAAGGGTTTTTCATGTAATGTGGACTTGATACAAAAGGTGGAATGTGCTCATTTGCATGTCATTTCCCAGAATCCCTTGCTGCAGTGGAAGCACTGTATGCTAGGTGATAATGGCGAAAAGCAGGGTTGCAGACCTGTCTGACATGTGAATGTACTCACAAGTAATATATATATATATAACGGAAATAGCCGTGTTAGTCTTGTTGCGATAGTGCAGAATAAATGAGTACACACAGACATCCCTTTCTCACCCCACCTTATCTACATCTCAGTTTTTTTTCCTGCTTTCCTAACCTCTGTTTTAGCCATGGATTCCTTTGTAAATCAGTATTGCTGACCTGAGGAAGAGAGGAGAACTCTCGAAAGCTTGTCCCATGACATAAAATGTTAGTCCAAATAAAAAAGGTATCACCTAGTGCAGAATAAATGAGTTCTTCAGTACTATCGCAACTGGACTAACACGGGTATTTCCGTTATATATATATATATATATATATATATATATATATATATATATATATATACACACGCACATCATACATGTACATACAAACACGCATCCATGATATATACAAAACAATATTTATAAATACACTTGCTGAGAGGAGCCCGCCAGGGAGACCCTGAGAGTAGCTGCTATGTAAACTCTTCTACTTCGCCTACACCTAATAGCCATTATCTGCAGTGAGCGACATAGCTAACCTGCACCTTTCCTCTCTGCAGCCAGTCCAAATGTATCAAATCTGACTGGCCTTGGGGGGGCAATCACCCCCAGGCCAGACTGCCCCTGCCCAGTGCTATTGCAAAACATGATTATAATGGTAGAGATGCTGTGTACTCTTACAGTGTAAAATACATGATACAAGCAATTCACTGAAAAAGGAATTCCTTACCTAAAGAGTTTATAAGCGACTCGGTGTGCTGTCGTTAGAAATAACGCGTCAATGACGTGGCTCCTCTCTACTGTTTTACCTCCCTTGCCATAAGCAATCTATACACCAATACCGGAAAAGGTTACATATCTCAGGAACTGGGGTCAGAAAGGCACTTCATAGCAATATAATATCTAGAGGACAATACTGCACAGCTCTGTTATTGAATGGACTACCTTGCTGATCTCTCTTTGTTTTTCTTAGTGCTGTAACCTGGCTCTGACCGAGCACCTGAAGGACTGTTTGAGCTTTAGAGTGTCAGATCTGACCATTTCCAAACAGCAGCAGGTGATTCAGGTGAGAATTTTCTTTATACTGAGATACCAGATCTGAGGCTCTGAGGGCTGGGTACTGAGTGCTGGGTACTGAGGCTCTGAGGGCTGGGTACTGAGGCTCTGAGGGCTGGGTACTGAGGCTCTGAGGGCTGGGTACTGAGTGCTGGGTACTGAGGCTCTGAGGGCTGGGTACTGAGGGCTGGGTACTGAGGCTCTGAGGGCTGGGTACTGATTCTCTGAGGGCTGGGTACTGAGGGCTGGGTACTGAGGCTCTGGGTACTGAGGCTCTGAGGGCTGGGTACTGAGGCTCTGGGGGCTGGGTACTGAGGGCTGGGTACTGAGGCTCTGGGTACTGAGGCTCTGAGGGCTGGGTACTGAGGCTCTGAGGGCTGGGTACTGAGGCTCTGAGGGCTGGGTACTGAGGCTCTGAGGGCTGGGTACTGAGGCTCTGAGGGCTGGGTACTGAGGCTCTGAGGGCTGGGTACTGAGGCTCTGAGGGCTGGGTACTGAGGCTCTGAGGGCTGGGAACTGAGGCTTTGAGGGCTGGGTACTGAGGCTCTAAGGGCTGGGTACTGAGGCTCTGAGGGCTGGGTACTGATTCTCTGAGGGCTGAGTACTGAGGCTCTGAGGGCTGGGTACTGAGGCTCTGAGTACTGAGGCTCTGATGGCTGGGTACTGAGGGCTGGGTACTGAGGCTCTGAGAGCTGGGTACTGAGGGCTGGGTACTGAGGCTCTGAGGGCTGGGTACTGAGGCTCTGAGGGCTGGGTACTGAGGCTCTGAGGGCTGGGTACTGAGGCTCTGAGGGCTGGGTACTGAGGCTCTGAGGGCTGGGTACTGAGGCTCTGAGGGCTGGGTACTGAGGCTCTGAGGGCTGGGTACTGTGGCTCTGAGGGCTGGGTACTGAGGGCTGGGTACTGGGGCTCTGAGGGCTGGGTACTGATTCTCTGAGGGCTGGGTACTGAGGGCTGGGTACTGAGGCTCTGGGTACTGAGGCTCTGAGGGCTGGGTACTGAGGCTCTGGGGGCTGGGTACTGAGGGCTGGGTACTGAGGCTCTGGGTACTGAGGCTCTGAGGGCTGGGTACTGAGGCTCTGAGGGCTGGGTACTGAGGCTCTGAGGGCTGGGTACTGAGGCTCTGAGGGCTGGGTACTGAGGCTCTGAGGGCTGGGTACTGAGGCTCTGAGGGCTGGGTACTGAGGCTCTGAGGGCTGGGTACTGAGGCTCTGAGGGCTGGGAACTGAGGCTCTGAGGGCTGGGTACTGAGGCTCTGAGGGCTGGGTACTGATTCTCTGAGGGCTGAGTACTGAGGCTCTGAGGGCTGGGTACTGAGGCTCTGGGTACTGAGGCTCTGGGTACTGAGGCTCTGAGAGCTGAGTACTGAGGGCTGGGTACTGAGGCTCTGAGAGCTGGGTACTGAGGGCTGGGTACTGAGGCTCTGAGGGCTGGGTACTGAGGCTCTGAGGGCTGGGTACTGAGGCTCTGAGGGCTGGGTACTGAGGCTCTGAGGGCTGGGTACTGAGGCTCTGAGGGCTGGGTACTGAGGCTCTGAGGGCTGGGTACTGAGGCTCTGAGGGCTGGGTACTGAGGCTCTGAGTACTGGGTACTGAGGCTCTGAGGGCTGGGTACTGAGGCTCTGAGGGCTGGGTACTGAGGCTCTGAGGGCTGGGTACTGAGGCTCTGAGGGCTGGGTACTGAGGCTCTGAGGGCTGGGTACTGAGGCTCTGAGTACTGGGTACTGAGGCTCTGAGGGCTGGGTACTGAGGCTCTGAGGGCTGGGTACTGAGGCTCTGAGGGCTGGGTACTGAGGCTCTGAGGGCTGGGTACTGAGGCTCTGAGTACTGGGTACTGAGGCTCTGAGGGCTGGGTACTGAGGCTCTGAGGGCTGGGTACTGAGGCAAGTTTGGAGCAAAGTTGAAACTGCGTCCTTTTCGTCTTTTAGCATTAATGTATGAAGGCTCTTTGCTCTGATCTACTGTACAGTATGCCCATGTGCATCATCTTATGATTTTGGGAGTGCCAATAGGAGGAGTTACATGACCCATATTATAATGATATGTATCAGAATATGTGCATCACTTTTTGTTCCTTTTTTTATGTCCTTTGGTTTATGTTGGTGTTACTCTCTTGCTTCTACAGATGCTGCGGCCGTTATTCGAACACTTCACACGTTGTATACCTCGGAATACCCATGTCATGGCGCGTGATTTCTACCAACCTTCCCGCCCCTTCCCACATTAAGACGCGAGTGCAGAAATGGCATTTTAGTGTTAAACACTGAAATTGACACAGTAGCACAGTACTGTACACATTACAATTCATTCATTTCTGCCACGGATACGAAACAGAATCCATTAAATTCAAACATAGCAACCGGAATAAAAAAGAGTGCCTGGGGTGATTGGCCGCGTTAATGCCACGTGGAATACAGCAGAGCACACGAAAACGCCTCCGTGATTTGTTCGAATAACGGCTGCTGCATCAGTAGCAATCTCCATCATGTGTAAGTGTCACGGGAAACCAGGTTTATTAACACCTTTTTATACCGGGATCATTGATTGAGCAAAACAAGGAGGTAAAATAAATTGTAATTTATTTCACGAAAAGACATACACAATGTAACACAATTCACAAGGTTAACACAATTACTGGGAACGGGGCTAACGAATAAATCTGTTTCTGGAACGACATTCACCAAGATGACCTTTTTAGGAGCACTTTCCAATGACCGGTAGTTACTCACAAAGTCCTGGAACTGATTCGGCATGCAATGCCAGACGCGACCGCTACGTTCTCAAAAGTGGGACTTAGAAACTTTTCTGAGTTCAAAATCTTTGAAGCCGGTTCGCGTCTATTCAGTCCACAGCATCTTTGAATTTTCTGTTGTTGGTTTGGCACTTGGAATCGGCGCTCCTGATTGGCTGCAAGCCCTCTTAAGGCTTTCAAGCTCTCATTCACCAACCTCTACAGCCTATCAGAGCGTGGGAATTTCCCTGCCAGCCAATCACCAATTTGCTGGTATTGTAAAGTCGGGAGGGTACCTTTTCTCAGTCTGTAAAGGGGCATGCGCCAACCTGGCACCTCTGCCTCTTTGCATACCGAGCCCATCCGCTGTCCAGGCTCCACAGAGTCTGGGGTCCGGTAAATGGTGGCCGGATAGCCTCGTGTTAGCCAAGGATATGTGTGTACACAAGGTGTGTACACCTTGGCATCCCTGAGGATTTCAAGTACGGACTCCGCACAGACACAGAGGCACCAAGCTTGGTAGCCATCTGGGCTTTCCGGAATCCATGACTTGGAAATCCCACAGTTAATTTACAGGTTATCAATATATATACCTATTAAAAATATAACCATTTAATAACATATATTGTGTCTTGTCTTCGGTGAGCTAAAATATGTAAGTTCCTATTCTGGTATCAGGGATGGAGTGAGAGTACAAATCACCTACCCTTACTAGCCTCATTCTTGGCACACATTAGAAAAATAACTTTTAAAACTTTTACACACTGCAAACCTGCTCAGCTTTATCCCTTAGCTGGAGCATCGCCTGAACCCCTATACCAGGTTTAGGGCACCTGGGCATGTATCTGGGTACCTCTGCTATACTGGGGAACCCCTGCTACACTAGGGACTCCGTGTATAGCTGCAGATATAGTTTAACTCCTTCATACCCATTTACTGTGTCTGGATGATGCTGCAGCAGGAATCCTGGCGGTGAGTCGTAATAACGACAACGCCAGCATCCAACGCCAGCATCCAATAATGGTCCGACCGTCAGTGAAAACCTGGTGACCGGTAACCCTTGCTGTCTGTCCCCGCCCGGATACCTGCAGCCTGAGCCGGATTTCGCGTACAGATTCCAGCAAGCTTGCATGTACCAAATCGATGTCCAGCCTCATCCGCTGAAGGGATTTCGATGGATAATATCGCTTTGTGTAACAATGCCTGCACATTGCTGAATCGGATTTAAAAAAAACACGTACCGGTGTGTACAGTTTAGTGGCCGTTGTTATTGATTAGGATAGAATACTGTAACTGAGAGCTTCATAGAAAACCTGAAACAGTATGCTGTTGTTTTCAGACCGTATATAATACTTTTTTATATATATATATATATATATATATACTGTATATTAAACCCGAAAAATAAAAAGTATGCATTTATTCTACATGTATTCCAGTACATATGTGTATTCTATACCCGTACACCATGTATTGTTTTAATACTCTTGTAATGTACAGTTCTGAGCATGCCTACAGTGTACAGTACTGTACAGTATGCCTGGACAGTACTGTATGTTCTAGAAACACTGTATTTTGTTACAGTATTAAAGGAGACAATGGAACAATTTAAAACAAATCAACATTTTATTTTATTGGTGGAGTAAGTACAAAAACATTTATTTACAAATACAATTTAAAAACATTTTAAGTGTACAGCAATTCAAAACATTAACAGGTATATGGTTTACTGCTAGTGAAAACATTTATGTACAGAAAGTCAAAACATTTACAGTAGGATGGTGTACAGAACAGTCAGTCAGGCCTGCACAACTCCAGTTCTCGAGGGCCGCAAACAGGCCCGGTTTTCAGGATAACCTTGAAACCGGGCCTGTTTGCGGCCCACGAGGACTGGAATTGTGCAGGTCTTGTGTAAGTAAAAACATTTCTTTATTAATACAAGTTAAAACACGCAACATCTCCTTTATTAAAGTACAGAAAGTCAAAATATTTACAGTAGGATGGTGTACAGTACAGTAAGTCATGCCTGCACAACTCCAGTCCTCGAGGGCCGCATACAGGCCCGGTTTTATCCTGAAAACCGGGACTGTTTGCGGCCCTCGAGGACTGGAGTTGTGCAGGTCTTGTGTAAGTAAAAACATTTCTTTATTAATACAAGTTAAAACAAGCAACAACCCAAAAAATAAACAGGGGTTGTCAAGTTATCCTCCTCGTCAACGGCATACATGTACACAAATTCTTCTGGTGGAGGGGGTGCGCTTGGTGTTGGAAGGTGGTCGAAGGTCCCATTCATCAGATCCATGCCACTCTCCTGCTCCAGCGTCGGGGATACAGGGGCATGAACACCGAGCAAATTATGTATCCCCGCTATGTCAGTCTATCTTCTCCATCCGTTGATACATCTTCTCCATCCGTTGATCCATCTTCTCCATCCGTTGGTCCATATTTAGCATGGTCTCTAAAAGAAGATCTATCTTTACCAGCATAGTAGAGTTCCCAGGGATATCGACACTTAACCCATTCAGCATGCCGTCTAACGAGCTGGTTCTTGTGCATGGGGTGCTGTGGACATCTGGGTGGATGGGTGCTACGGAGGATGAGATGGGGGTTCCCTGGAGAGAAGCGGCAGCGTCGTCGAAGAAGGATGGAGGAGGTGACCTGTGGATTTCCGGGAGAGAAGCGGCAGCGTCGTCGAAGAAGGATGGAGAAAGTGACCTGTGGATTTCCGGGTCAGAAGCAGTGATGCTCGACTAGGGACGATTAAAAGCACAATGACAAGCTTTAGAAACAGAATGGTTCTGGAGAGGTGTCGATAAGAGGTTGTAATCCTTGAGCGAGCCCTGTGTGTGTCTGCGGGGGGGAGGGGGCTAAAGCTGCATGAAGGATTAGCTGTATTGTAGTTCAAAGACATGACATATTTTCAACAGGCAGGTCATCATAATAATTTGATCCCCACACCCCCAAATACATAACAACCACACAAATCAACCATGTGCAATCAAATGCACAGTGTCACAGTCAAAAGCTACAGCACAGATTGAATATTGTAATATCGAGATGGTTTAGGCAGGCTTGTGGAGAAAATAAAAAATGACGAGAAAAAAACATTTATTTATTTTTTGGTCACTCACTCTTGAACTTCGCAAGCAAGCAGTGGTGAAGTTATAGACGCATGCGCAGTAATCATCAGCTAGCAAGCAGGAATGTGATTGAAACGAGAAAGACACACATTCAAAGGAATGGTGTGGGAGAGGTGTACTGTACTGTAGATAAGATAAGAAGTTGAAATACTGCAGTGCAGTAAATGAGCCTGTGTGTGTGCGGGGGCGAGCGAGGGGAGAGCGCTGTATATGCCGAAATGTGATACTGTTACAGTACACGCCTATGCGTTTCAACAATGTTCAAATGAGACATACAGCACTGCACATGCATGTATAAATATGCAAATTTACAATTATTACGTGCGCACACCCAGACTGTGTACTGACATAGGTTGAACTGCTAAAGTATTAGAATTTGAAGACAATAGCTCGCAAACGCCCCCCTGAGTTTTTAGATGGTATTGCAGTATTGCAGACAGCGCAAATAAAATGCTAATATTCCAAGCGCTAAAATACCGGAACATATTCCGGAAAAAAATATACTGCATCTGCCCGCGGTTATCAGAGTTGCGCCGATACGGCCGCATTAGGATAAAGGCGGCCGCAGCTGTAACTGCTCCCTATAACTTCTCCTATTGCTCAATATAACCACTGCAACCACTCGCTATAACTTCTCCTATTGCTCCATATAACTGCTCCCTATAACTTCTCCTATTGCTCAATATAACCACTGCAGCCACTCCCTATAACTTCTCCTATTGCTCTGCATAATAACTACTCCCTCTTACGTCTCCAGTTGCTCTGTATACCACGCCCTGTAGCTTCTAATATTGTTCCAAATAAGCACTCCCATAACTTCTCGTATTGGTCGTAGAAACAGACACTAAGGGGCCTATTCTAGTAACTTCGATTAAAATAACTGTTATATGAAACGTTTTGGCATGACCTAACTCACGGTCTGACGTTTGGGGGGTTAACTCTTCCCGCAACCCTCCCAGTAGGCCTAAACACCCACCCTGGGCAACTCCAACTTTCACCCACCTAGGGTTGCTGTACGGTTGCAAAGTGTCAGTTTCTGAACCAGACTGTCCTGTATTTGGATAAACAGTAGAGAGATATGGAGAGTACACTCCAAAACCGATGCTCCAAATAGTGTAGATAAAATCCACAATGTTCATGTAAATATAAAGAGAATAAGTAGCGCTTATTCTGGTGAGCAGTGAACCGCTGGATGTCTGTCCCTTTTCACTGTCCTGTATTTGGACACTGTCCAGTAAAAAATGAGACATAGTGACCTGACCGGCATAGATTTCCCCAAGAAGGGCTGTTGCTAGGGGGCTGGGTAATGCAGCCAATCAGGAGGAGGTGTCGGGAGCCTGGGGGTGAGGCCAAGGAGAGGAGGAAACAGTATGGAGAGTTGTGTGTGTGTGTCTCGAGCACATCACACCTTTCACCGTTGTGTCCAGTATGTTTGGAGAAGCCACCTTGCAACCCTACACCCACCCCCTCTACACCCAACAAACCGGGCACTGGTATTTAACCTCTTCATTACCTTAGCGGTTAGCCGCTAAGGTAAAGCAGCTGCTTGCAAATGTATTTTTATCACATAGAATGGAAGCAGGGGGTCTCCGGAGCTGATATTTATGCGGGTCAGCTCCGGAGACACCCGGCTTCAAATCGATGTAGTAAAAATATTATTTTTCTTCAGTCACATTGCGGACCCCATCTTGTCACCCTTCAGGTAGCTCGATATGTAAAAAAAATGCCATTTTGAGCCTTTTTTGAGCTCTCGGTATCTCTAAGCGGGAGTGCTATTGATCGGGAAGAAGCAGGTCTCGAGCGACTTTGGCATGTTATCGGAGCTTTCTGAATAGCTACGCATGCAAACATGCTTGAGAAGTGCCAAAAAAAAACGGTCTCTAACTCTCTTATCGAAGCTAATAGAATAGGCCCCTAAAAGTGGCAGGATAGAAATGCCTCTCGGTTTCCATTTAATGATAAAATAGTCTTGATGTGTAGGGTTTGTGACTGTGCATCCATGTATCAAGTGCTTTAAATGAGTTCCAACTTCTTTAGAATCAGGTAGAGGTAGTATGTAAGAGGTGACATTAACTTTACACACACAAAACACTTACATGAGGTGTATCCATCATTTTATTAGAGGGGACGAAGGAGCTGTGATGGGAATTGCAGAATATTTACTGGATACACAGTTAATCTTACGCTTTGCATACAATATGTGTGTTACACCGCCAGCACCCACTGACGGATTCTCTGCTGGTTTCACTGATCCTGTTTTTTTAATCTCCCCTTTGTTTCAGGCCAGGAATCAGGAAGAGAGGCGGCTCTGGATTCATTACATAAAGCGTCTGATCATGGAAAACCACCCTGCGTCCATTCCTCAGAAGGTATCGGCACAAAAAATGCATGCAAGGAAATTCACTCCCAGATAATGCTCTGTATTACACTGCTCTGCACACTGCTCTTCACATAATACCATCACACCCTCATTCTATTTATCAGATATCCTCCATGCAGCAAAACTGTTGCAGAAAAAGAGCAGTAGACTCATTAAAATAGTTGTATCTGCACGTTTTGGGCTCCGTGTATCATAGGGCAAGTTCCATTGCAAAATTGTTATTTTTTCACAACTCGTGCTGAAATATACCTGCGCCAGGCAGCACCTATGTTGTGATCTAAGATGCGCCATTTTCGGTGATGTCTGCGATGAGAGATTTATGCGCGGATTTAGATTTTCATATTGGCACGGGTCTATGTATTAAAAAATGTGCGTTCCGTTTCTTAAAGTTTTTTTTGCGTTTGTCATCTTAAAGGTTGCATTTGTTGGGTCGCAAAATACTAGTGCAGCATGTGCGAAATCCTAAAACCGTACAAATATACTTCCTAAATACGTTGCGTTTCAGACTGGAATTGTTTTTTTTGTAACCCAACTGTGTCAGCACACACGTACTGTACCTCTTGATACATAGAGTTCTTTGTATAAAGGAGACTGACAAATCTGTAGAACTGGGTGAAGTTCCAATGCTCCTAGACACATAGGTACCTTCTCATTTTCTTGCTTGTGCCTGCACCAAACGTAAGAATCTTGTGTAACACGCCTGACACTGTGACACTGAGTGTGTGAGGATCGGGTGCCGGCTCTGCCCCGCTTGTACCCTGCCTTGCCTTACCTTGTTCTGTCTGACTTTACTGACTTCTCCTACCCTCGACCTGGCCAGTGACCCTTACGATCCGCACCTCTCTATTGCTCGATCTCGGCTAAGTGACCCTACAATCTGCACCTCTCCTACCTTGACCCGGCTACCCACGACCTTGAAACCCACAGATTTTCCTGAGCTCCCATGCTACCGCTACCCCCTTTTATGTCCTCTAGAGCCCTCTCTTCTCCCTTCCACCACTAGCCACCTCCCCCTGCTTCTCCTTTCGCATGGTTAACCCATTCATGCCCCCTTGGTGGACCAGAGGAATGGGACCACAGAACTGACCCAGGACCCCGGAATCATAACCCCAAAGAAGGGAAAGAAGGGAGGGGAGAAAGGGAAGGGGAGAATAATGCCACCCTTCCCTTACAATCATCTCACCCTTCCCTCTCCATCTCTCCCCCTCTGCCCATCCATTTTCTGTTCTCTCTCTTTTCTTTTTATGGCAGAAAATATGGGGGCGCAATGAACATCCAGGGACATAGAATGAAAAATAATAATAGTGCAATACAGTATACACAATAACAATGTGAATGGGAGATTCTGTGAATGTTCCGCTCACATGTTCCACATGTAGATCAAGCAGTGAGGTTATATAGAGTAACCAACTCAATTGGACATCCTGATATCCTCTTCATACATCCATAACTAGTTCCATGAGGGTCAAAGGAAAAAGGGGGAGGGGAATCCCACATAGAAAATACAAAGCAAATATAGTGAAGATTGCTTTTATATATAAAAAACACAAAGTAATGCACTTAAATAGGCAACTTTGAGGCAGTCATTCCGACCACCTAGGGTCAAAAGGCTGGAAATAGACGGCTGCTAAGCAGTAGGTGTAATCACAGGGTAGAAAGTAAGGAACCAAATCTCAGCTGCAGTCCACCAGCAGCAAACAAATGCCTTCCCAGAGTCTGTATGCTCGGCAAAACTGCCCAACGCGTTTCATTAATATATGGGCTTCCTCGGGAGAATAATGCCACCCTTCCCTTACATTCATCTCACCGTTCCCTCTCCCCCTCTCCCCCTCTGCCGTTCCATTTCCTGTTCTCTCTCTTTTCTTTTTATGTTTGTTTTGTTGGCGTCATTGTTTTGGTAGCTGGGGTTTTAGCCAAGTCTGGGGGGAATCTTTATTCAAGTTTTGATTTTGAAAAATGAACAAAAAGGCACGGATTGAGAGTTATCACACAGGGCTCCTGCGTCAGTAGAGGCCTGTGTGTTAGCAGCTGCAATGATTGCTGGATGTGGAAATGTAGAATCTCCCCTTGCATAGAGTAAATGACTTCTGTATTTTTTTTTGCGTGAAGAGGAATTGGTTAACAGGGGAATTGAACAAGGGCATAACTGTGAATGACACCTTTATGTAAGAACAACTATTTTTAATGTTCTATCTTTATTGAAAAACTGTGTTAGATTTGTTAGAAAATGAAAACAGCACCTGCAGATATCAACTTTGTCATCAATGCATTAATGTAGATAACAGTGTGTTTTGACCCACTGTTCTGTTTATTAGGCACAGAGCTGCGCTATACTGTATGTAAGAACAGTTTCTTATATCTGATGCAGCATTTTATAATTTTATACTTCAAATATTGCGACTTTTGTTGGAAATGGAAAAAGAAGGTCGCAGAGACGCAGAATGTGACACATAGTTTGGTACATAGAGGCAGGATTAAAATGCAGTGGTTTTGCGCCGAAATTACATTCATACGTAGACCCCGGTTGGGTCTTTTATTAGGCAGGTACAATGCTTTTATGTATGTCTGATCATAAAATTAGAAACTATAGGTTATAATCCGTCAATTAGATGGTCCAATTTTTACTGGCACATTAATACTGGTCTTTTAAAATATGTATATTTTTGGAAAAGCTGGAACAGGAGAAGAACATATTTCTTCTCCTGTGTCAATTGTTCAAGGTAGGACATTTTTGAATTTAAATGTTCTGCTAACAGTACTCTAAAAACATTATGAAAAGCTTGATTGAGTCATTTGAGGATTGAATTCAACATTTGTAATTTCATATATAAAAATATACAGTATGTTTTCGATCATATTTATGATTAATTTATGACTGATTTGTATCGACATGTGGAATTAATAAACGTATTTAAATGTCAAGTCTCTCTATGGCCCCCCCTCGCCTTTACCCCCCATTTCTTTCCCAGCCACAAAGTAAGAAATAATAATCGATAAGTATTTTTAAAATCTTCATGAGGATAGGTCAATTTTCTATTACCTGTGTATTTTCCCCATAATTTCACACAGGCCAATATTAACCCCTTTTGCTGCCAGATGGGCCAGCAATACCTTGCTTTGCATGTTCTATGACTTTGCCGTGTGCTGCAGCCCCATCTCTCAGTGGAGATGGTAACACAAGTTAGAAGTATTTTGTGTTCAGTTTCTGCTGCTCTGCAGTTTGCTGCAGTTCTCCTGCGCTGACATTTCACATTACTGCGTGTATTGCGTTTGGCATGGAGGAAACATTGAACTATTTGTCATTCTAATAACTGCTTTATCTATTGCAGGCCAGGCAAGTGCTGCTCGAAAACAGCTTCCAGCGTAAGTAAAACCGCGCTTTCTTTCAGCGAGGGTGACGCATACCCCTCCCCAGGAGTGTATACAGTACCAGGCTACTGTATGTGCTACGAATTAATGAGAAACTGACTAAAACAAAACAAAGTTACATTCAATACACCAGCCCTTCTACCATATGGAACAGGTTTTTTTTTTTTTTACAAAGTCTCCTGGTGTAAAATCAGTGTAAAAAAAATAGCAGATTTATTGCTGTTGTTTTCAATGGGATTCCTTTTCTTTGATAAATCTGGTGCTGTTTTTGCAGCCAGCCGACTTCAGTAAATTCATTCCTTTTTTTTCCATTTTGTTGAACGTTTTCTCTCCCCTGTTTTTGTAACCCTGCCTTCAACACTGCAGACACGTGTATGTCTATATTCAGAGCAATGCCTTGCTGGCTGCTCTGGCACTGAGAGGGTTAAGTTACTTGTCATAAAATGCACAAGGAGTTGGGTTTTGGATGAGGATCAATTTTGTTAAGCCACTGAAGATGTAACCCATTGCCAGTAGCAGCTGCACCACATAGTAGGGTGTAGTAAAATAATTCACACTGTGTTTCCCTTGTCACAGATTCCCCTGATATGCGCCTCAGCCCAGAGCCCCATAAGTCTCCCCGGATGGACGATTCATGGGGATTCTCACGCAGCCGCAGACAGTCAGGTGAGGAGAGAAGATGAGGAGTCATTAGACTCACTGACAAGGAGCAGAAAGGATTGTGCACCTTGGTGTAGGCTGCACAATCGGCACAATCCTGTGCATCTGAACATGTTCTCCTTCTATCCTGCTCAAGATGGAGCAATCCGACTCCAAGCGTTCCTCCTGTCTTTGTTACTGTCACTCTGTTGAGGGGAGAGAAAGAATCATAGCTCCCTTCTGTCTGTCATGGTATCACCCTGCAGTGCGGGTGGCAGCCTCATAGCTCCCGTCTGTTAGTAGGCAGGAAGGCACAGACAGTAGAAGGTTACAATAGTCGAGATGGGAGAGAATGAGGGCATGTGTTATGAGTTTTCGCAGTAAAGCAATAGAGCAAAGGATGTATCTTTGCAATGTTAGTGTCCCTGTTGCTGTAGGATCATGTGATATTTATTTCTGTCTGTTTTAGAGCCGCCTAAATTCATGTGCACACCAGAGAGGGTAAAGAAATCCTTCACTCTTCTGAGCCTGGACAGGAGCTCACAGCATCGCCGTGGACGCAGGCAATCCGGTGAGTAACATTATCAGACCCTTCCAGCAAATTACTATACTCCCAGGCTCCCCACTACTGACTTTCTCTTCATTTACAATCGTGATGAGCAAGGAACACAGGATCTGTTGATTGCAGCTCTTATCTTTCCACTATGATCAGCTGTTCTCTGTTCACTGTGCATAGATATTGGAGCTGAAGAGAGGTGCAGACGTGGTAGCAGTATCCAGTACTTCACACCCACATGCCTCCCACTGCTCCGCACTCACCACACTTCCCATGGCTCACATATGCTGCCTTCTGCTGCCCCATGTCTTTCACTGACCTGGCCCCCATGCCTCTCACTGCACTCCCAGATGACACACAATGCACACACCGGTGGCGCACGCTACTTTCGCCCACAGTGCACACAGCACTCGCCCACGACACACGCAGAACTCGCCCATGACACACGCTGCACTCGCCCAACACCACGTGCTGCACGCGTCCAACTCCACGCGCTGCACTCGCCCAACTCCACGTGCTGCACTCGCCCACGCCTTCTACTGATCCTTTCCCACTGCACACTCCACATCCCTCATACTGTACCTTCCACATACTCTCCATTTACTAACACTGCATTTTCCCCACCAGCGACAAACACTTTCCCCAGTATTGATTGACCATAAACAGTATGGCTGGTTGTCCAATATATAATAAAAATCTATTCGCCCAATCGCGCTTGCACCAGATCAGCTCTCACCCCACCTCTCTCTCACCCCATCTCTCTCTCACCCTCACCTCTCTCTCACCCCACCTCTCTTTCACCCCACCTCTCTCTCACCCTCACCTCTCTCTCACCATCACCTCTCTCTCACCCTCACCTCTCTCTCACCCTCACCTCTCTCACCCCACCACTCTCTCACCCTCACCTCTCTCTCACCCTCACCTCTCTCACCCTCACCTCTCTCACCCTCACCTCTCTCTCACCCCACCTCTCTCTCACCCCACCTCTCTCTCACCCTCACCTCTCTCTCACCCTCACCTCTCTCTCACCCCACCTTTCTCTCTTTCATACCCACCTCTCTCTCACCCTCACCTCTCTCACACCCCCACCTCTCTTCCTCCCCCTCCTCTCTCTGTCTCTGACCCCACCTTTCTCCCCATCCTCCCTCTCCCTTAATCTCTCTCTCACCCCAAATTCTCTCACCCCTCCTCTCTCTCAACCCACCCCTGCCTCTGTCACCCACCCCCACTTCTCTCACCCCCAATCTCTCTCTCTCATCCCCATCTCTCTCTCTCTCATCCCCATCTCTCTCTCTCTCTCTCATCCCCATCTCTCTCTCTCATCCCACAACTCTCTCTCACCCCACCTCTTTCTCTTTCATACCCACATCTCAACCCCACCTCTCTCTCACTCCCCCTCCTCTCTCTCCCCCTCCTCTTTCTGTCTCTGATCCCGCCTTTCTCCCCCATCCCCTCTCTCCCTTACTCTCTCTCTCTCTGTCTCTTACAAGTAAACAGGCATATATTAGCGAGTGCCCGTGTCATAGGCAATAGAATAAAAATATGCTTCGCTCACTCATAAAGCACGTAGAATAAGACACATCACATCCAGGTAAGTGATTAAACAGAAAAGTGTATTTTACAAGAAAAAAATCCAACATTTCGATTCAGCAAATAAACCTTCACCAGGGGTGTATTTAAAAGAATCTCTAACTACATTAAATGTTGGAGAGTTATAGTTTCCTAGGTTTATTAAAGCACGCTGGACCATTTCCATTATTGGACGACATTGTCCATGCTCCTGACATGGAGGCTCAACTTCGTACTGTTTCCAGATAAAATCAACTGCTAACAGTGATCTGAAACATGTTTGCACTTGAACAGTACTGCATCTGTGGGTTTGACACAGTGGAGACAGGAAGCATCTCACAATGCAATGTGATTAGTCTCACTATGGGTTGGGTTGCAAAGTTTTTGCTTATAAATATGAACAGGAGACTTGTGTCAAGAATATGCAACTGGGTCCCTGACTCTCCGATTCATGCCTCGTTTGAACCGATCTCGATGTCGTGCTCCCTAGTTCATTGTTTGGAATAAATATTTTGAAGGATGGTATATTCACTCAATAAAGGTAACAGGATTATTATCTGGAACTTTTCAAATAGATTCTGAGGATCAGATGGAGTTTGTCATCAACATTCATGACTACCAGGTCTCTGTGTAAGGCAAGTTTTTAAGTGAATGTCAAAATGTAACCTCCCCAGAATGTCAGAAGAACAACTCTTTGGGATATCTTAGGACTTTGTCTATATTTTACCCCTGAGTGATGACAGAGTTATTATGGAGATCCTCTTTTGCATTAATATGTATCTATATGAGGCTTATAACTCCCTGCTAGTTCGTCACTTATCACGAATGATGTCTAAACCGTGTGGTCAGGGTATGAATAATGGACAAACTGCTTGTTGACTGCTGCGCAAGTGTGAATTTATCAATTATATTTTTTTTAATGGACTTATTACATAGAGTTGTATTTTACGACATATGGCTATGTATCCTACCTCTTGGAGATGTGTAAACCTCTTGCTCCTACTATAATCCCTATTCCCCCACACATTTTTAACTCCTCCCCCTACTCTTGTACCTTTCCCTCCTCCTTCAAACATGCAACAGTCATACCATTACTGAAAAACAGCAAGCTTGACCCTACCTGTCTTTCTAACTATCAGCCTGTCTCCCTCCTGCCTTTTGCCTCTAAACCCTCTTGAACGTTGTATTCTTTCGCTTGCTCCATTTTCTCAACACCATTCTCTCCTAGACCCTCTACAATCTGACTTTTGCACTGCTCACTCCACTGAAATAGGCTTCACTAAAATAACTAATGACCTCCACACTGCCAAAGCAGAGGTCATTACACTCTGCTCATATTACTCAACCTCTCTGCAGCATTTGATACTGTGGACCACCCTCTTCTCCTTCACATTCTCCATACTCTTGGTATTCGTAACAAAGCTCTATCCTGGATCCCCTCTTATGTCTCCCATCATACTTTCAATGTCTCTTCTGCTAACACTTCCTCCTCCTCTATCGATCTCTCTGTGGGGTACCCCAGGGCTCTGTCCTGGGAACTCTCCTCTTTTCTCTGCACACACTCTCTAGGTGACCTAATCACATCTCTTGGGCTCAAATATCACCTCTATGCTGACGACACACACATTTACTTTTCAACCCCTGACCTTACACCTGCTGTACAGACCAACGTTTCTGAATGTCTCTGCGATATAATCAGGGATGGCCCTCTGCCGTCTTAAACTTAACATGTCAAAAACAGAGCTCCCAAACCTGGCCCCACTACCTCCTTCCACATTACTGTTGGAAGTTCTGTCATTTACCCAGTAGTGCAAGCACGCTGCCTAGCAGTCACACTTGACTCCTCTCACATTCAAAATGTATCTAAAACCTGTCGCTTTTTGCCTCTGCAATATTACAAAGATACACCCTTTCCTCTGTTGCTCGCCTGCTAAAACTCTGACACGGGCCCTCATTCTCTCCCATCTTGATTACTGTAACTTCCTGCTGTCCGGCCTTCCTGCCTCTCACCTGTCTCCCCTACAATCTATCCTAAACGCTGTTGCCAGAATCACTCTACGCTTTCCTAATTCTGTCTCAACGTCTGCCATGCTTTAATCACTCTCCTGGCTTCCTATCAAATCCCGCATCTCACACTCAATTCCCCTCCTCACTTTTAAAGCTTTACACTCTTCTGCCCCTCCTCACATCTCAGCCTTAATTTCTCGCTATGCACCATCTCGACTCTTGCGTTCCGCTCAAGGATGTTTTCTCTCTACCCCCTTTGTACAGATGCAGCGCCCATTATTCGAACATTTCGCTGAGCCATTTTCGTAATGTCTGCTGTATTCCATTCGTGATTCACTCGTTATTCTCAGTTAACGCGACCAATCACACCTGTGTTTAGTGTTGTTGATTTCTTTCAATTAACTGGATTCTGATTTGTTTGGGTGCAGTTCTTTGCGTATCTGCCAGGTGGAAAAATGAATCCCCTTTGCACTATCCAGTGCATAGCACAGTTACTGTACTTTACAGTATGTGTCAATTTGCAGGTGTTTAAAAACCAGATAAAAAGAGTCCACCACAGTGATCCCTTGTAAAATGACCGTGGTCGCTGAAGACGTTATCAAATTTAGGCGTTTTCATAATTTCAGTTTCTAAACACAATGTTGGGTGCATTATTCTCAATTGCTATGCCCGCACAATTGCTGAATAGACCGAACCTATACACTCAACATCATGCCATGTCTTTATTCAAAACCGAACGTCAGTTATGCATATCTAACATTTTCTGCAATTAAGCTAGAACAGATAAGAAGGTGACTTTAGCAGAGATATAACATCATATCATTGTGAACTACGATTATTTCACATTTTCACCTAACCATTGTGGGTGGAAGCATTCGATAAGGAAAACTTTAACTAATGAGGATTGTTTTTTTCGCACTGCCCCTCCTGAGGGAGATAGCAGGGGTTATTGGTCTGTGCTCCCAGGTTTTGCCGGTATGTTTGCTGATGGCAACTTCAAAAGGAGAAAGGTCGGGTTTAATCCATTTAAGATTCGTTTTTACCGTCCCTGCAATGTACCAACCCCACGGGACTTGCCAATACGATTGCAACAAGGGGCAGATCGTCACTGAAAACCTAGTGAACCCGCCTGATTACAATCCTTGCTACCTGACCCCACCTGTCACCAATGATTGCTACCAGGCCCTGCGTGACTACCAGTTTTCAGCAGTCAACTGTCAACTATAATGCAGATGACATGAGTGACCCCAGCTTCTACACACACAATACACCTCTGACATTGGAATACTATTCAAAACCTTCAAATTTGAGTAGGCTTGGTCTGCTTTTCATACTGTTTATGGAAATATCACACACACAGAAACATGTTCTCAAGGGAGTTTTAACTTTTATTACATTTTAAAACAGTTAAAATTATTTTCATTCTACTGTAATCCTGCTGTGTGCTCATCACAGTTTTAGCCATTGACGGCTTAACTTCATTGTACCTTTCCCCACCCCCTCACCATCCCAAAGCCAAGGTAAAAGGCATTCTACAGTACAATACTTGATTTCCACACCTCCCCCGGCCATGGGGTTTTGCTGAGTCACATCACTCGGCGTAAACGAGCCTGGATTTCTTTTGTCATTGAGAGCGGGGGGATTAGGACAAACTATTGACTGTTCTTATGCACACAGTACAATAAACTTGGACTCCCCCCCCCTTCCTGTAGTGCTTCATCACCTGTGAAAGAAAGAAAAATGGCTGCAGGATAAGGGAATTGAAGGCCTTGACTGTGTAACACTATTGACAGGCACACAAAACGAATAAACTATAATATAACCGTACCTGTAGACTATAATTAATTATTAGAAATAATAGGTAATACACACGTCTAATACAAATAATGCATGTACTGTATATAATATATACTGTAGAATGTGGAGAGTACGCGCAGATATAAAATGGTTAACGTTCAATTACAGTACCTTTAATATAAGGCTAACATTGAAACAGGTTATTGTCAGTACCATACTTACCTGTGCTATACTTACTTACTGTTCCTGTACTTACCTTACTACAGTACAGTACCTTACTACATGCCGGTGGCCTGCTCATTAAGCTTTAAAAGTACTGTCAAAATGCTGCTAATAGGGTCGATAATTGTTGCATTTTTTGTACGGTGAGTATGTCGTTCCAGAAACTCAGTATTCCTTTTCTTAATTCCTTTGTTGGACGGTTTAACAACATTTTTATATGATCCTTCATCGCATACCAGACCAATTCTATTGGGTTCAAACCTGGTGATCTGGAATGGGAGGGGGGAAAAAATGGCGAATTAGTTGATCAGACAAAAACTGTTTAAAACAATGAGAAATAATTACTGCACACTGGAACACTTACTCCAGTGGCGTATTTACCCAGTTGATCCCTCTGGCAAGAATATAGGTAGTAGATGCGGTATGTTTAGGGTCATTGTCCTGGAAAAATCGGTGACCACCAGGTGGAAAATCATGCCTAATGTATTGAAGTCACGTTTAAATTAGCCCTGCCCACCCTCTATTCGCAGCCACCTCAGGGCTTTACTGGCCCATAGAGCCCTGTCTGGCAAAGTTAAAGCGCACTTACCCCCCCAATAGCCGCCGTGACAAAGGCAACAAGACACCTCAAACTGCCCACCTAAAAAGAATCATTAAAGTATTTCTGTTATACTTTTTCTCTCTCTTTTTTTAAATTTATTTATTTACAATCATCAAACAGTGTTACAGCATAACAATATGACCTTGTGACGTAACAAATGGACAGGTGAGCGGGAACATTTCTGGCAGGACGTGAACTGACTTCCCACCCCTGCACAGGATATATATATATATCCCCTCCCCATCCCCCCTGCCCACTGCATCACAGAGGGAGAGAGGCTGCAGGGGATTACATACCCCAGAAGGGAGGAGGTAAAGAGAGTTTAGTCCCTGCAGTTGTAGCGCCCTGTCACCGAGGGGCTCAAGGCTACTTTTCAAGGATATTCCCGGAAAACCTTTTAATAATAGAGTAATTTATATACTAAAATATGGAAGAAAATGTTTCTAAATATAATGTATTATTACTCTGAAAGACTGTTTATTAACACATTAAAAACTGTACTTGTCATTGGTTGACTGTAACAATTGAATAAAGATCATTTGAAGAGCCTGTAAATAATAATGTCCTCTTATTCCTGTAGTGCTTCTTTATCCCAGATGTTTGTATACTTGTTTGATGTCTGGTTGTAGCCACTTCCAGCTTCACATTGCAAAGCCAGTAAACCGTCCTCGCACTGATGAGATCCAAAAGGTCGAAATAGCTGTCTGTGAGTAGGTTTACTGAGAGTAGGTTTACTGACTATGCACTTCTGTAACCCAGGCTGTGTTGAAAAAGCTGTGTAATATGTCAGGCATAAGCTAATTTGCATGTCATTACCCAGAATCCTTGGCTGGAGTGGAAAAATTGTATGCTAAGGGATAATGGCGAAAGGGAAGGTTACAGACCTGTCTGAGACATTCAAATGTGCCAACAATTAGTATTTTTTATTTGCTATGCTTGTATTGTAATGTTTTGGCATCATACAATAGTGTTAATTTTGGAGAAGTCAGTGACCCATTTCACATGTTCTGTGGCTCCCGACTGATCCACTTGTAATTTTGAATACAGCAATGCTTGGGTTAATATATCTTTGCATTTCTCTTTATTTTATTTTTTTCAGAGCCAGCAAAGGAACTTCAGGCAGTGTTTGAACAGAGTGGTGAGCCTGCTTCTTATAAAGTAGTGACATGTCTATCCAATGTCCTGCAGGTTCATAGTGTAATCCATTCTGTGTAATGCTGTGCAGGATCATAGTGGCAAATGCAATAATCCCCTTCCGTTAAAGGGTTACTGTTCACTGAGGTAATGCATAGGATAAGGCAGTTTAAACTCGTCCCCTTTAAATGCACACAGAGTCCTTCTATTTTCTTTAACTTTATTGGAGGGGTTAACAGAAACATAAAACAACTTGCAGGTAGCATTTGTGAGAGGTAGGTAGAAAATGATTGCCTTGTTCTGGGATAATAGTGAAAGGGATGTTACTCACAAGGCTGCTGATTCCAAAAAGGAAGCATGCTTGCCTGGACAAGCAGGAAATAAAGTCAGGCTGTGCCAGCTAGCAGGGGGAGGATGGGGCAGCCTAACTTAGGCCGCAATTATAGTGACTGCTGCAGGGCACGCACGCGCGAGTGACGTCAGTCGCAGGGTGTGGGCGCGAAACCTGCACTGAAGGCAGGTGGCATCGGGAGCGACAGGGAGGCGTGGCCATGACTTCACACGAGTGGTTCAACCACGTCATGCGTCACATGTCACACGTCAGGGTGTTCCCTGTTACAGGGATCTGCATGCTTGTTAGAATTTGTTAGATCCATCTGGTGCAGTTATCCTATTTTTACGGAGGGAGACCTTTGTGATTTGGGTCAAAGGGAAGTGCCACGTGTCCCTCTTGAGAGGCGCCGTGGGGACGGGTCTGAGGAAGGGGCATTTAGCCCCAAAATGTTGCCCCCCTTGTCTCTGCCACATCAGCTCCCTGTATTGCCCTTTTTTGGGATTTTATTTTCCCTAATCCCCCCCCCCCCCTTTTTTTTTATTTTCCATTTTTCCCACTCCCCTTACTCCCCCATATGCCAGTTAGGCTTACATAATTTTTTGTACATTTTCCCCTAAATATGTGTATTCATGCGGTATCTGTCACTGTATATATATCCTTTAAATCAGTGGTGCGCAAAGTTGGGGGTGCTGGATTGGTCTGGGGGGGCACGGGCGGTTGCAGAGGCCCCACGCTCTTCCCCAAAGCATTTAAATGAAATGCTGGCGTTACTCGTGTCAAATGACGCTGCAGGGTCATGTGATGTGACGTCAGACGCCGCACAAGTTAAGGAGGGGGGACTCAGAACGGAGAGGAGCAGAAGGGGGGGCGCAGCAAAAAAAAAGTTTGCTCGCCCCTGCTTTAAATAGTTTTGTTTTCAATACAATTTACATTTTTGATACAATTGTTGAAATATTATTTCCTACATTTACTTACGCTTTGAGTGCTGGGAACACCTACCATTTTCATATATAAAGTCCATATTACACATATTACTTTGTAATAGGTTGCAAGCCATCGTTGGAATGTCTTTTTAAAAAGTTGTGGCATTGTCTTTGATTTCACAAAATTCTACAGCTGTTAAATACTGGGGCAAAGCATATCTATTTCTACTTTCCTTTATAAAATAGTTTACTTAAGCTCTAAAAACAAAGAGGGAGAGGGGGGAGACAGGCGAATTAAAAGGTAAATAATAAAGTAGTGGTACCAAGTGGTCAAACATTAAAAAAAAGTGGTGGTACTCCAGTCCATAGCCTATCGTTCTATTAAACTTTAAAACACAGGGTGCATTAAAACAAGTGGATATTAGCAGTCCATACTGTGAAGTTGTTTTGTTTTAGAAAACAAAAACAAATTAATTGAACTTCTTTGCTTTAAGAGTACCCAGCAGTGCTTTGCGAAGCCATATTTATCAGAATGTGAAGCAATGCATTGCAGGCCCCTCCTCTAGACACAAAGGGGTAATGAGCCTGACATTAAATCTGTAAGTAAATGTGAGCTCTTCAGGTGATTGCTCTATAACATATGAAGAAGGGAAATCAATGTGCCCAAAGCAGTGTCCTGAGCTTCTCTTATTCTGGAATTTATATAAAAAAAACAGTACCCCCTCTTGTTTTACTGATACACAGGGTCATGTATATAATTTTAGTGCATCTATTAAATTCCAAGCAGGGATCAAATGTGACAAAATCCTGACTGCCATTCTGTCTCTTTCTATATTTCAGGTATTGCGAAGCTTAAGGTTTGTACCTGTAATTTTGACTTATTTCTTTTTGCTTTTGCATGGTGTGAAATGTAACATATGCAAGAACAGAGGATATTAATCACACACCTGTCTGCTCTTATTGATGTTTGGAATAACATGTCTCCCAGAATTCAACAGTGATTGACGTCGGCATTTTTCAATTACATAAATTATGTATTTGTGTTATAATTATTTGTAATCGTATTATTATGAATCTAATATTATTAGTGTTACTTTGTAATTAAATATACTGGCGATCTAAAATGAAATGACGGTCACAGAAATACAGTTAGTTATTAAATTGGGTATCTATGTCAAGTTTGTGTGAGCTGACCTCTCTCTTCTGCTTGGTGTCTCATGCCTGTGAATGCCCTGTGATTCTTTCCTTCTTCTCTCTCGTCCTTAGCATGCAGGGAGTGAGGGGGAGCTCTTTCCCTCCTCGGGTTCCCTCATGTCCTCAGACAGTGTCTGCACCCTAGCGTCCAGCATGATCGAGGCTGCAGCCGAGGATTCTGACCCTGTGGACGATCCCGAGGCATCCACCTTCTGTCTACCTGAGACGGCCCTGTCTGGCAGTTACTCCATCACCGAAGAGATTCTGGAGCTGCTGAACCAGAGGGGGCTCCAGGCGGATCTGAGGAATGGGGAGGAAAGTGGGAACCGGGACAGTGATCCGAAGATAAAGCAAGGACCAGGAGAGGAGCAGGTAATGGAACAACACATTGGCACTAGAGTGATTAAACCAGATATGTTACCTCTCATGGATTTAGAGTCTCTTACTGATTTTTAGCATCAACGTCTCCGTCTTCAATGTAGTGTTGTATGTAAAATTCAGCACTTTTCCAATAAAATTACATTTTTGGGGTGTTCAGAAGCCCCAAATCTCACTGATTTTAACCATTGGAGGGGACATCTCTGGTTAAAGCAACAATTATCCCCCACAGCCAGGGCAGATTATAGGTAGATACGATACCTGTTTTACCGGCCTATTCCCACGACGTGGCATCATGTGACGTCGCTTTGTCATGGTGGCGCATCACCATGTGACGTCACATTATCGTAGCAACGCATTGCCATGTGACGTCAGGTTGCCATGACAACACGACACTGCAGGAGGAGATGCTGCTCTGTTAAGGGACACTTACAGAGGCCATGCTCTCCCCCCTGCAATCAGTTTAATTGTTGTGGGGCCTCTGTAACGGCTTTCAAGCCCCCCTTACACTATACACACACACACACCAAACAATCTTACATGCTCGGGGTGAGGCGGCCTCCTCAGTGCTGCTCCAGTCCTGCGCCAGTCCAGGGACTGCGCAGCTCCCTGCTCCTGTGAGGCGGAAGTTGGATCCAACTTCCAGCACCGACAGGAGGAGGGAGAGGATGCAGTGATCGCTGGCCTTTATGGGGAGCCTCTGGGACAGTTGTCCTATCTCCAGCCACATCAGCCCACCAGAGCAAGCCCGAACGCTTGATAAAATCTAACAGACACATGTGAGAGACTTACAGCTTTATATACTGTAGGTACGTTTAATAGCCAAGGCAGCACTGGCCCATGGACCCACTGAACATTAGCTTTTTTACCAATGGCCCAATGTGCCCCTGCCCACAGCATCTTTTGGTGTGAGACTGCAGATTTTCTACACATGAAGACCCACGAATCATAGCAAATGTAACATACAGATGGAGCGGCCGTTATTCGAAGAAATCACAGCGCCGTTATTAAGAAGAGAGCAACTGCCTTTTATCATCTTGAAGGTGGTTATTGTTTTTCCCTTATAGGATGGACAGAATTTAGGAAGTAATGACTCCAGAAACCAATGTGGGGTTAGAGTGGTGTAGAACTGAGGACCTCTGCTCTGTGAGACGTAGCACTTAAAAATAAAAAAATAAATGAGCAGATTTCCATTTCAAACGAAAGTGACAAAGTTGCCCTTTTTTAACTCCTAACTTCCCTTCCAAACAATATTTATTTAAAAAAAACATCCTAACAAATATTTTACCATGTCTTCGTGTAGTGGTGAATAATGGATATCACAAGAAGCGAAATTACTATCTATAAACCCATAGCACACTCACTATGTAAGGAATAATAATATGTAAGATCATGTTTACTTAACAGTGCTACACTATAAGACACCCTGTCTGCCAGAAGACACTTTTTACACAATTTACTAAGCTGTGCTGAAATATGGCCCATAATCAAATATAAATGACTACTAAGCATATTCTAAGATTTATTATTACAGTTGTTTAACTTCTCTCCTTTTGCTTCAGGAGCAGCTAAACTTTGAGCCAAGACGGTGGGAAACTCTAGAAGATTTGGCAGAGGGGGAGCAAGACCATTCCATCATCCAGGAGGAAGCTGATGATGTTTTCTGCTGCACCACAAGTGCTGGCACTGTCTCCAAGGATCCCCCCCATAATCCAGCCCTGGAGGGACTCCGTTCCGAGTCTCCCAGCTGCAACCCCCCTTCCACAGGTGAATCTTCAGAAGAAGAAGAGGAGAAGCAAGAGAACAGACAGTCTCCCCTCCACGTATTAGAGGACCTGGGGCCGGAAAAGGGGAGCACTGAGTCCTGCGGCCCTGAAAACTCTAGACATGTGGAGATCCCAGAAGGAGCATTTCCCCGTGAGATGGAGAACATGTCACCCATCAGCTGCCTTCACGTGACTGCAGAGAACATGAAGGGACAGGGTGTAGTTGATCAGCAGCAGGAGATGGGCAGAGCTAAGACAGAGGCAGAGAAGTGTGATCAGAGCCCAAACACAAAGAGGGACTCCACGCTGACCCAAGACGACCGGCTGCTGATAGAGAGGATCAAAAACTACTACGAGAGTGCAGAGGCGGGCAGCTTGTATCTGAGCAATGAGGGCAGTATCTCCTACATGCCCACAGGGGTGGTGAAGGACTCAATCCTTAGGTTCAACTACATCTTGCAGCAGGAGGTAAAGAAGGACAGGGAGAAGAGTGTGTGCGGAAACAATGGGTGTGCTGCGCCAATGAGGTCAGGACCCAGAGAGGGTACATGGATCGGTGCTCCTAGGAAATCCTGGTCAAGTGCAGAGGGGGAACTGTGCCAGCCTGCAGTGTACCCTAACAATGGGAGCCCCGCAATGCCTGCCTCAGACCAGGAGCCAGAATACAAGTCATGTGCTGAAATCCGGAAAGTCTGGAAGGAGAAGGAGAGGCCAAGTGTGCAGGAGAGCAGCATGAGCAGAGCCCCGAGGAGAGAGAAGCAGCTAAGGAAAGGGCTGGAAGATCAGGAGGAGGCCTTGGTCATTGTGGAGGAGTCTGATATGGAGTCTGGAATTGAAGTGCCAAAAGAGGGTCTTGTGAAGGCAGAAGCAAGAAAGGAGCAGAGTAAATACAGCACAGAGGGAAGGGCCCCCAAATTGGACTGTCACTCCAACACACAGGTGACCAGCCGAATGAGTGAAATCCTGGGGAGCCCTGTAGGACTGGGTCTGTATGAAGCAGGGGACAGCTGTCTGATAGATAACTCAGATAAGATCATTAACAAGGTGCAGCTGCTGGCCAAGATGTACAGTGAGAAAATCAGCAGGATGAAGATGCAGAAGAGGAGCTGGGACACAAGGAGACCCAAAGCCAGGAGCAAAGCGACAGTGAGAAACCTCCCGCGGGTCCCAGAGGAGAAGCCGGGGGACAGGAGCACAACAGGTGAGATGACAGAATGCCTAACCCTGTCTTCCTTACACAATTGTAACTTTGCTACAAGCCACTATCTGTCTGCTTTTGTTTTTTTTATTACATTTTGCATTTCTTCAGGGCCTCTGATCCTACCTTGTCCTTACCATAGAGGCAATAAAGATAATGGGAAGGGGGAGAAAAGTGGGTTTCCCTTGCAAATGCTTGTTAAACACACAGTGACATCAGACAAAAGGTATAAAAAAATAGAATGAACTAGCACTCACCCTCTCTACTATAATTCAGATGTAGGTGCTATGATCCTGCATCTATACCGCTAGATACATACAACTATACTAAAAAACATATTGAACCAGGACTCAAAAACTTTACTTTTTTATCGCTGATCCAATATGGTTTTTGTATCAGACAAAAGGTAGCCAGAGGAAATCATACCTGTCCCCAGCACACCATGTTTACAAACTAACTTTAAAATTGTTTCAGCTGTTGCATAAATCAATGGTACAGTGCTGAAAATATGGCAATAGTGTAGAGCTTTGTTTAGTAAATAAAAGTCTAGACACTTAGTAGCATTATAAGGTTATACTTATTGAGTTTAGTTATGATAGACAGCCGATTGCTACATAGCAAAGGCAAATATGCTCCTTACTAAGTTACAAAGATATCAATATCTGTGGTCCTATAAAATGGAGAGGATATAACTTAATTGGCCAGGCTCTGTCTCCGGATACTGTATTAAAATATAATTATAAAGATTGTAAAACGTTAGATATTTTCAGGTTGTGCCTATGTCTATAATTGCAGAGCAGAACGCAGTGAATACACTAAGGCTGTATGTATGAATCATCCTACTATCACTGCAAAAATTGCCTGTTCTGTAAAATAATTTTTTCTCTCCCCTCTGATATTTAAAATAGTGATAACATCTAAAAGTGGCATCAGAGAAATACTACCGCATGTACCACCAGGTAATGTTTGGGTGCAGGGTGGTTAAGGGTGCTCAGGTACCAGACCAGCATATATCAAAATATGAATCAATATACACAGTATTCAAAGGAGAGTGGTGATAAATCATCTTACCATAATGAGTGAGTCTAATTTACAAGTGAGTAATCTTGAGAATGATAAGTAGTTGGACAGGTGTTCCCTGAAGGCAAGGGTGGACGAAAATGCTTCACACCACCCCAAGCCTCACTGGGAGTGTCTCTTGAATTTTCAATAAGATGAAAAAAAAAAAGTACTCACAGTCTCTTCCTCTAAATTCCTTGTCACTCACCCACTGCCTGAAACTGTAAGGCTGAGTCCATAGAGACTCCAGCCGTGCGGAGGCGCGCGGAGGCCGAGGGAAAGTGGGAGCTTTCCCTGGCCTTACTACGCGTGCCGTCCGGGGGCGTGTCTGGGGGTGGGCCAGTGACGTCACGGAGCTGGTTCGCCCTCATTCGGCGAACCGCTCACGTGACCGGCCCTCCGCTCCCATGAGCGCTTAAACGAAAAAAGATTTGTCGGCTACGCCTCCGCACACCTGCAGAAGCGTGCGCGAGCCCCTGCTAAAGCCGCTCTCATTGCGACTGCAGGGGCTCACTGGCAAGCGTCAGCGCGGCTGACCATGCCCGCGGCCTAAGGAGGCGTGACAGCTGTTGTTAGTAAGATCCAATTAAGTTATAACAAAGAAACAGAGCACAGCCTTGAGCTGTGCACTGTTTCTTTGTTACAACTTACTTGTATGTACAACCAACATAATCTAATAGGGAGGGAGAGATGGAAGTTGTCCTGGACCCCATCAGAAAACATGTTCTCCCTCCATGCTGGCTCCCTCTGATGTCACTACTGTGTAACCCCATGTGCATTTTGCGTAGCAAGGCTTTTTCAAGCGTGGAATAGTTCCGTCCTTAAAGGCTACCAAAAAGCTAGATTTTTAGGGCAATACTGTACATAGCTAAGCAAGCTGACTTGGTAATAATTAAAACTGCGCTAATAGGTTAAGTATGTTTTAAATAGAGAAATCCTGAAAATCTGGTCTTATGTTAGCCCTTGAGGACTGAATTTGAGTGCACTTTTGTAAGATGTATGTGTACACGAGAGGAGCTCTGCACAAATAGATTTAGAATCAATGAAAGACATGATAATATCTTAACATGAAGGAGGCTGAGGGTTATTTATTTAACAGCACCAGATTTATCCAAAAATGTGCATTTATTTATTAAAGGCAGTATTCATCGGTAAATCCAATACAGCTTTTTTCCTGCAGCATCACTCCGCTTCTTTCCAGGGAGATTTAAAACATGAACTTTTAAGAATAGTATTATTTATATATCTGTTAAGTGCCAAAAGCCAAAATCATATACAGCAGATGTTTTTTGCTCTATAAGCCCTTGTGCGTATAATATTTCATATGATTATGTCTGTCTTCTGCTCACAGAACCTCAGCTGTACGGCCATGTTCTGATCCATGAAACTCTTCTGCACATTAACTGCATTCAGGAAAATGGCCTCTTTGTCTCTGCAGAGCGTGAGAACTCCACTGATCTATACAGAGAACGCATAAGTACAGATTCTGCCTCGGGTTCCCAGCCTTCCACATCAGAAGAAATCTTTCCAAGGGACCCACAAAAAGAGGAGCATAGCTCTTCTCAACCTGAACATATCTTCACTCCAACGGAACAAGTTCTTGAAGGACAGGCCAATGTGCCAATTGATAATACTGAAAAACATGACTTTACAGCAGTTGCTCACGAAACAGCAGAAGACCCAACAATGACCTCAGTGAATGTTGGTTCTGTATTGGACCCTTTCCAAGCATCAGATATTAATGATGTCACTCCAGAAACGGTTATTGATTTAAACATCAACTCCATGTTTCCTTTATTAAACGCACATATAGGAAAAAAAGATGAGCCCCTGGTTAATGTGTCATGTTTGTTCAATGATGAGATTGGGACTAATGGATTGTGTGAAGCAACAGAAAGTACAGAACAAGAAGCTGTCTTTTCAGAGGAAAGAGAAGACTCTGATGCAAGAGCTAGTTCTAAAGTCGTCAAACAGGAATCCTGTGTTTTAGTTATTAATGGAGGTGGCACATTCACCTTGGAATCTGTAACTACACCAGATTCTATATTCCAGGGGACACCCATTAATGCACCCATGTCACTGTCTGCAAACAGCCAGCAGGAGACACACAATAAAAGACGAGATGAAGTGAGTTTCATGGCACCTGCATCAACCACAGGCTCTGTTTTAGAAGAGTTTTGTGAAGCACAAACTGTGCTGTTGTCCTCAGTGGAAAATGCAAAAGGAGTTTCCAGTGCAGAACCAGAGACTTCAGACATCACGAACACGGGTGAAATCCCTATTATATTTGCAGACTTGTCAGCAGCAGAACAAACAATGAGTATGAACGATGAGTCTGTGACTCCACAAGACTGTTCACCAGTGAAAAATTCCTTTGCAAATCTCTCTCCTTCTCCTAGCAGAGAAGATACAATTCCACACTATCCTGTACATGCGCCTAAAAATAGTTCAAGTTCACAGTCTGAAGAACATGGTCCATCCATGTGTGACGTCCCTGTCGGTAATCACTCCAGAGCCCAGCAGCTTCACAAGACCAGAGAGGTCTCCCCATCTGTGCTTGACGTCATGCAGCGGCTTCAGTTGGACTCCTCATTTTCTGTGCCGTCCAAAGAAAACATGGACAGTGTGAAATCCAAGAGACTGAACCTTGTGACTCGGTCATCCTCCTTCAAGAGCAAGACTTCAACTGCCAGGGAGTTCCAGAGTATGTTACAGCCAACACCACATCCCCATAAACAGCTGAGAGTGGAGTCTGGGGCAGCTAAGGACCCACCATCCCCTTTCCATTTGCAAAGGAAACTGTCCAGCGCAGTGGCCCTATCCAAATATCTGTCAGCGGCCCATTTGAAAAAAAGTACTCTGACAAAGTTTCGAAGCTCAGATGCAGATTTGCAAGTTGCACCATCACAAGAAGCTCTTCTAAAGTCTCACTGTCCTGTCCCAGTCTGTGTGAAGCCCCAGTTTGTCCACTCTCCCCACAGGAACGTGGCATACCCTGCAGTTCCAGGAAGTCACCCTAAACCCAGAATTCCAAAGAGCTCAGCTCCCAGGGATGCTAGGAGGGAAGAAGAACCCAACCTGGGTGGCTGCAAAACAACCCCAACACTGTCTAAATATCATAGGCCTTGTGACCCATTCTCACGGATTCCTGCTTGCCAAGAAAGGTACTTTGCAGATAAAGAGAGCAAACTGTTAGATGGCCCTGTCTGTTTGTCCCCCGGATCTGCTGTTCTCATTGCCTTTCCCTGTCCTCCATCCATAAAACCAGCTCCGACTTCCACCATGTCAGAGCCGTGCTCGCGGGTCCATTCCCCCCAGCCTCTGCACCCCAGGATCTGCTCCCCTCCCCCCATTCAAAGCTCAGTGGCTTTGAAGCCCCCTTGCTCTCCTTCCTTCAACACTAGGGATTGCTCCTTCACCCCCCTGAGCTTTAGCACCCTGGAGAAATCATCTTCAAATTCAACTCTGACATGCACCAGCCCCCCTGACCTGCCCCGCTTGGCTGCCTCTCACCTCGGGGTGCAGGGAGTCCCTTTTCACACCAGGAAATCATGGGGCAACAGCCTCCCTTGTACAGGTGACAGATCCAGTAGCCCAAGGAATACACTGCGCTCTCCACTGGGATCAATGGATGAGGAGAGCAGATTCTGGTGCATTAACGGACGCTCCCCATGCCTGAGTCCCGAAATCCAGTCCCCTATGGGTGGTCTCGGTTCCCATGAGCTGACAAGCATCCACTGGCCAGATGTCCGTGAACTACGTTCAAAGTACGTACCCCTCAAAGTCCAGGAGACAATCTGTCATCAGAAGAGAGCTGATCTGAGGTCACCAGGATTGCTGAGACCATCCAAGTCTCTGGATGAAGTACCAAACAGGTACACAGAAGGGGAAGGATTTTTGGATTCAGAAGCCGTACCGACCCCAATATCTGAGATCCCAAAGAACACAGTGAAAGGTGAGACTTCTCTGCCTGCAGATAAGTTGGACTTCTCTGATGCAAGAGACAAAGCAACCTTAAAGGCAAGCTATTCAACCACAGTGAACATACAGATTGGGGGCAGCGGTAGGATAGCTTCATTTAGCAATGCTCAGGTCAGCCTTACCCACCCCCTGCTTCAAGCCACTGAATCGCAGACCATGAGGAAAATCAACATTAACGGAAGCAACTTAGAAGCATAACCCAAAATCGTGATGTTTTGTGAGGTTAGGGGGACACAATGTGTCACGTTTTGGAGTTTGTAGGAACACGCTTCATAGGTCCTGTGAGGTCAGGAGCCTTCAAACTGCATGATACAGAACTGATCCAACAGCATCAAGTTACAGGATGCAAAAAGGGCACAATCAGATCAACCAAAGACTAATTATTGTAATAAGAAATAGCTATTTGCCAAGTTGTCAGTTTGCACTTGTCTTTTATGCTATGCAAGAAGAACTACTTCTGATTGTTTTATAGAATTCGGATGGAAACATCTATTCTGATTTTCCAAAAAAGGGATTTTTGTTAGTTAGAGACTCATTGACAAAATGTTTTCTGCATTTGCACTTACAGTTCACAATCTATTTACACAAAAGATTTCTTACTTCAAACGCTAATGGTTTTCATACCTAGAAATGCTAAATACGATGATGAGAACAAAGGATTTAGCTCTCAGCAGACAAACAGCACCCTATTCTTCTTTAGATATAAATATAAAAGTATTGTGTATCGTGAATTGTACATCTACAGTTTTTAAAGGGTGGCCTGTAACATATTGCTCTGCTTTGGAAGACCTGACTGAAGCAGTTAAAGCCCAGCTGTGAATGTATTAGAAACATGGTACTATTAGATTTGATATTCTTGTATACACTGCTTTAGAAGAACTAAACTCTCAGGGTCATATGTATCAAGTCTAAAGTTGAGCAATTCTGTGGCAAAATAACTGCACTCTTTATGTATCAAAGAATATGTCCCATTGAAATCAATAGGAATTTTTTCTTTGATACTTCTTGGGACCGTTTTTTTGCCCAAGAATTGTTCGACATTCGCCTTGATACATAGAGCTCTATGTATGAAAAGGTATGTGTGCACTGACACCGTTACGTAGAAAAATTGAAAAAATTTCTGTCTTAAACACCACATTTTTATGATTTCTATTAGTATTTCTACTGTTTTAGAATTTGGCGAAAGCTGCTCTAGTATTCTGCGCTAAAACAAAAGTATGCTACCTTTAAGGCAACGCAGAAAACCTGCAAGAAAAGTTGTGCCCTAACTGCTCCCACTTGCTCAATCAATCCCTCGTGCCTTCGTAGACTGGCGCAGATGTCGCCAAAAGTAGCGCAAGCAAGATAAATAAATAGATGCTTCTGTCGCTAGTATGTTTTAATGCAAGTTGCAACAAAATAACTTTGCGCCGGAATTTGCCCGTTGATACATAGAGCCCGCAGTTTGTCCTCAAACGGCAGGAAAAATAATGAGTATCTTATGCGGGACCTATATAATAGGTTATGAAATTGCTCACTGATATTTATGGAAACCACTATTCATGTCACTATAAAAAAAAAACCCCGGCAAATCAAAAGGGAATTAATTCATTAAGATCTGAAAGAGCCGGACTATAATCAGTCTGTTAATGCAAAGGTTTACTCATCATAAACAAATCGGTCCATAGCAAAAGACAGCAGTACTTCAACAAATATACATTGACAGATACTATTCCTATTCATAATAGAAAACAGCTCTATAAAGGTATAAATTTCATTTAGCTAACCAAAGGGAATACAACTGATTATACAGATGCAGCCACGAGTATTAGATCTCTTGCCTGGGAGAGTTCTGGGGCAGTCTTACAGTAAATGCCGCAACATTGCTGAACATTGCCTCAACATTTCTGTGAGATTCTTAATGGCCCATCGGATTAACAAAGCAGGGGTCCCTGCAGTCCCATTCAGTTTGAATGGGACTGCAGGGACCCCCTGCTGTGTTGATCTGATGGGCCATTATGAATCTCACAGAAATATTGAGGCATTTACTGTGAGACTGCCCCAGAATTTCCCAGGTAAGTGTTCTTATACTGGTGGCTGCATCAATAGACAAGTTTAACGAGCGTATGCTATGGCAAAGGCTATTAAAGTCTTATAGAGACCATAAACCTAATATCCTAAAGAGAAGATATTTAATGACATGAGACCTGTTACAGACATACTTTGCAAAGAGTAAGCTATCAACAAATTCGCCACTCCTTCCAGAGCTGCATGATCAAATATGTTTAAAAGTTATACAGTATACCTTCTCAAAACAAGGTACGGAAAACAGAGAGATCATGACAAATGATTTTACCTATTTATCAGGAACACTCAATAATTTTAGCAAAAAGTTGATAATTTTTCTAATGTAGTTTATTCCTGAAAATATTTCCTTTGACCCAATGGAAGTTTTAGAAATATCCTACATTTTCATCCAAAATCAGCCTTTCACATGTTGGCATGCTAAGTAAGCAAGGTTAATGCACAATATTTCCTGGTATCTGAGTGAAGGGTGCAAGGCACAGATATGTTTAAGATATTATCATTTTAGTATGTACAAACTCCTGACTTGGGGAGGCATGACTCCCTATATCTAGTGATTAACACAGAGAACATGAATTCTGTGACCTGTTCCAAGCACAAATTGAGATAACAGTGATGTGTAGAGATTTATGGACACAAGACTAAAGGCCTCATGCAGTAAGCAGAGATAAGCCACTTATCGCCAAAAAAGCCTACTGCTATTCAGTAAGCCCCGATATGTCGGCGATAAGAGAGCTTTTCGTCATTTTTTTTTTTTTGCTGAAAAAATAAAAATCACCAAATGCGCGGCGAGAAGCCACTTATCGCCAGCTTGTCAAACTCACGCTTTTCTAGTACCCCGATTAGCTTATCAAGGCTAATTGCCGCTCTAGAATGGAGATTTCCTCTCCAAATCATCTCGCCAGGAAAAGTTGGCAAGAAGATAGTGAGAAGCTGCCGATAAGCGGCGAGACGGCACTTAGAAAAAAAAATGCATTTTTAATGCATCGGATTCATACCGGGAGACTCCGGAGCCGATACCCATTAATATCTCCACCGGAGACCCCCGTCATGAATTAGATGCATGAAAAATGCATTACAGGCAACTTCATTACCTTAGTGGCTAACCTCTAATGCAATGAAGGGGTTAACCACCAGTGTCATGCTTATTGTGGGTAGTGGGGATGGGTGATGGTGGTATGTAGCCCTTGGTGTGTGTTTAGGCTTTGTGGGGCGGGGGGGGGTGGTTGCGAGTGGACTTAACCTCTGCATTACCTTAACAGTTAATACCGCTATGGTAATGAAGGGCCTAAACACACATCCTTGGGGCTACTACCCCTTTGACCCA
This sequence comes from Ascaphus truei, assembly GCF_040206685.1. NCBI lineage: Eukaryota > Metazoa > Chordata > Amphibia > Anura > Ascaphidae > Ascaphus > Ascaphus truei. Next base: position 46,021,063 of record NC_134489.1, on the reverse strand, counting down.
CCCCCGCTACCCACAATAAACAAAAATACACACAATAGCCCTACTACCCACCCCCTGTGCCCCCACATAAAACCATTATTTATTTTTTTATACACAGGATTAATACCAGAGGCTGGTGGGGGTCCCCGTGTCCGGGGGTCGTCAGGTGGTCCCTGTGGGTCCCTGCTGGGCTGTGGTACCATTCGTGTTGTAAAAATAAAGATGGCCTACATTTCAATAAATACACCTCTCCCCCCACCCCCTCCCCCCCAAAACACATACAGTACAGTAATGTGCAAAATAACTATTATCCAGATATGGATAATAGATCATTTGCCCATTATTAAACAAAACATTAGAAGCCATCATAAATAAAGTAAATAAAACCGTTCTACATACTGCAGGGCCATGTCCTCCATTTCCAGAAAGAATACATAAAAAATACAATCTAATGGCCCCTAAACCCTTAATCACTTTAGCAGTTAATAACTGCTATAGTAATTAAGGGGATAACCCACCCGGGAGGCCTAATCACCCACCTTGGACCCACTATACCAACCCTGTACCCATTGATTGGCATAGTAGTACATTATACCAATATAATATGGGCATGATAAGCTACTATAGCAGTCAATGGTCATCATAATACAAAAACATGAATGGCCAAAATACACAATCATATACAACAAGAACATAAACCTGCAAAATCAAACATTAATAGCACTAGCCAACCAATGAATTACTTAAATAAAACCACTAGCCAATCAATTAAAGAAATAAAACCACTAGGCATTCAATTAAATAAATCACACCACTAACCAAACAATACATTTAATACAAAAAAGCAGTAACCAACACAACAATTAATTAATACCACCACATCAATATATATATATATATATATATTTTTTTTTTTTTTTTTTACGCCATATCTGTGACTGGGAGGGGTCTGAGTAATATGCATCAGTCAGTCATAAAAGGAGCATAGATGTAGTATGAAACGGTATAAAATGATACTTCTCACTCCACAGTCTGTACAGGTCAAGCATTAATCCAGCACTTTGTTACATTAGAATATACATACACTCACATCCTGCTCCTAATGAGGCTGGTGATTATTTTATCTCCCTCTATGCAGAATTATTAAACCCTCTGAAAAGTCTTAACCTTTTATGAGCCAGAGAGGTCTTTAGCGTATTGCTCTGGGTTCTGATATACTTTTCATAAAGCAATATGGAAAACAAAAGGGATAAAACATGGTGCAGAGAGACGCAGAATGTAATACATGTCAATATGTGCACCATGTAACTCCTTCCCGACTCCTACTGACACTCCAGAAAGTGCAAGCCAGGGCAAATGTGGCAAAATTGGAGCAACATTTTTTTGATGAAGGTGCAGGGTGAAAAAAGTGTACTGGTATTTATACAAAATTGCCTTGATACATAGACTCTTTCATATAAAGTAGCTGATTTTTGCTTGATAAGCTTAGTAACCACACATATGTCATAACCTGTATACAGAAGCATGAACTGACCTTATAAACTGTACAGAGCAGGAAGTCATTCCAGTAGATTCTCTTATACTGAAACTACTCAGTAATATTTATACTGTTTGGTGTGTAAGTTAAAATCAATAGGGAAACTCATATCTTCATATCCTCTGTAAATGCACTCTATATATTTAGAATCAGTTATCAATGGTTACTTGTGGCTGTTTTCATAAATGTACATAATGTGTTAACCTTTTTTATTGATTTTGATGTTATTTTGCAGTCAGTAAAGAAACTTTTCAAGTCTTGCTCTTGTTTAATGTCTTGTACCGAGAGATTTGATTTTGCTTCGCATCACGTGTCTCTACTGACGGAATTAGAACATTGCCACTGTTTTTTAAGCCTGCATGTCCCAACTCCCACACACAAATTCTCGGGAAACGTTTCCAATTGGAGCATAGATGGGAGTTACAAAATCTGTTTGAATAAATAAAGTGTATGGTATTAATTAATCTGCCATATTTCTTTATTTCAAGATTGTTTATTGTATTTTTTTTGTTTGCTTAAGGTTTTAAGTGTATGAATGTGTTTGTTTCTGAATTTGGATGCATTAGTGTGGTTGGGTAAGTGTTAGTGAGAGTGGGTGAATGAGCATTTAGTGAATTGTATACAGACACCTGTGAAGGGTTCACACACGGTACAAATAGAGGGACACAAGCACGATACCGACAGGAACCTGAGGATGCACAGATACGTGCGAAAAGTGTTGTTCCCTGTCGGTACGTGCACAACTTTGATCCACATCAGCCACTGCAGCCCAAAGAGTTCCTTGCTAGCGGTCCTGCCGTCGGACGTGGAAGCGGGAGCTAACCACAGCGGAGGACTCGGAAAGGCAACATAGAGCTGTAGCAGTATTTTATTCATGCGAGTTGCTTATACTTCTGTTTTTTATAACATTAAAACATTTAAACTTTACACATTGTGTGTGACTGTCATCCTCATACGGGTCACGGGAGAGGCGCTGGTTCACCACTCAAAGCTGACGGTGTATCAAACACAATATATGGAGGAGAGGCACTAACTGTCTAAAGATAACTATGATGAGAATTTGACTCACACACGGCCGTGTGAGTAGAATTACTATATCTATATATCAAACACACAGCTGACCTGCGATATTATGGTCATGCCTTGAAAGTGGCTCGCAGGCTTATACGCTTTGGCCAAAGGGATAACTAAATTACCCTTTTTCAAGAGATATATAGGTATTTCACTGTGTATTTTTTGTCACAATGGATGTTGATCTGGACTTCTTTGTTTCTTGTTATATCTATATATCTACATATTTCATTCACTGTCTGCTTAGATTTAGCCCGTATTTATTTAGGATTGTTAAACACTATAATACTAATTGTTGTTTTCATAGATATCCTTTTCATCTTGTGCTGACCATAAACTCCATTCCTAGGAATCAGAAAGGTACACGCTACTCGAACAACGCGTTTCGCTTCACCAGAAGCTTTGTCAGGTTCGGTAACGTGTACTGCGTGGGGGTGGTGGTAAAATGTGCTCATAATCGGTTAATTGTGTATGAACACCAGATGACTATTAAAAACAGGACCATAATGACGCATAGGTTGGGAATGGTCAGAGTACTATTTAACAAGGGTGGTCAGGGTAATGAATATAAACTATTTGGCCTGGAGTATAAAATTGATTTAACAGATATAATAAGACCCTCCTTATAATTAATACAGAGGCTGAAATAGGTCCACTAATGGAAATAGTCTCAACTAAACCAAAAGAGAATGGTTGGACACTGAGCTCTAGTGGACAAATATATTCACTACATGGAAAAGTGATTCAGCCCTCCATATAATGTATATATAAACAATACATTATCAAAATAGTTTTTATATAAAAAAAATTAGTTACATACAACAATTATAAAATTAAACAACGTCATAACAACGCAATTGAGGTGAAGAGAAAGGACGTGTTCTGAAATAAAATGGAACAAATGAACCTGAATTTCTATAGGGAACCAGGGTTGCTACAATCACTACAAAACAGAGGACTTATTGTAAAGCAGAGCTGATCAGATGAATGCTCCTAGATTCAAGTCTACATTTAAACCTAATGGACTCATTGTCTTTAGTTTATATATCCAGAAGGATTCCTTCTGAGCCAGCCTCCTAGCCAATTGAGTGGTACTGCCTCAATGGCTCTATACATAAGACCTGAAAGGTCCCCAGAGTGACTTATGCAGAAATGTTTGGACACATTGTGGGTTAGAAGACGTTTTCTAATATTGCCCATGTGTTCCAGTATGCGGACACGCACCTGTCTGGTGGTGCGTCCCACATACTGGAGCCCACATGGGCACTGTAGCATATGCACAACATTTGTAGTCTGGCAGTTAATAAAATGCTTCATTTCGAAGCATTCTCCAGTAGTATTCGATTTAAAAGACATTTTATCAGTGGAACCCTGTTTACAGGCCTTGCAACTATTGCACTTAGAAAAACCAGTGGCCTTTGAAAGCCAATTGGAAGGTGTCTTCTTCTCTATTTGTTTAAAAACACTTGGTGCTAGTTGGCTTTTGATATTACCTGTCTTCTTAAAAATGACCCGCGGGCGTTCCAGTAGATGCCCTTTTAGTACTGGGTCTTGCAGTAGTAGGTGCCAGAGTTTCTGAATAATTCTCTTAATTCTTTCTGAGTCTTTATTATATTTAGTAATAAACGGAACCTCATAGCCAATCGTAGGTGTTTTAATTTTAGATACCAACTTATCGTTCCTATCCAGAAGACCGATTCTTTCAACATCTGATTCTATTTTCGTCTTATCGTATCTTCCATCTATGAATCTCTTTTTGAGGATTTCAGTTTGTTACTTGAATACTGTATTGTCGGTACAGTATTCAAGGAACAAACTGAAATCCTCACTCAAGTTGCAGGCTGTGTTTTACGATCGCCTCGCCCCGGTGTGAAAGTCTATCTGCATTTCCATGCTCACTACCTTTTTTGTGCTGGATGGTAAAGTCAAATTCTTGCCGGGCAAGACTCCAACAAAGGAGCTTGCCATTTTCCCCAGACACCCTTTGCAACCAACTCAAGGGGTTGTGATCAGTAATTACTGTAAATGTCCTGTCATACAAATAGGGCTGCAGTTTCTTCAGAGCTCATACAATGGCCAAGAATTCTCTCTCAATTGTGGCATAAGCCACCTCCCTGGGCAGTAACTTTCTGCTCAGTTATAATACAGGATGCTCTCCCCCCTCCTCCCCGAATTGACTGAGTACAGCACCGATACCGTAATCAGAGGCATCGGTCTGCACCAAAAATCTTTTTGCATAGTCAGAGGCTGCTAGGATGGGTGCGCTGGCTAGTGCTCTCTAGAGTGCCTGAAACGCTTTTTAACAGTCAGGAGACCAGGCTACCAGAACTGGAAGTCGTTTCTGTGTCAGATCTGTCAAGGGTTTAGCCACGGCACTGTACTGTGGGACAAACTTCCAATAGTAGCCAGCGGTGCCTAAAAATACCATAACCTGCTTCTTGTTTTTGGGGACTGGCCACTGCACGATAGCCTCAACCTTAGCTGGTTCTGGCTTAGCACCGCTGCTACATGAACTAGGTGACTGTCCTACGTCCTGCTAAACACTATGTCGTCCAGGTATGCCCTTGCATACCTTTTTTGTTTCAATGCCCTTGCAAAACCCTGCATCCCTTCCAATAACCTATTGACCAGGCGGTAGCCGGGGCATTCTTCATCCCAAATGGTATCACTAGAAATTCATAAAGGTCACTTGGAGTAATGAAGGCTGACTTCTCCCTAGCCTCCTGGGTCAGCGGGATCTGCCAATACCCTTTGCTCAGATCCATGGTCGTCAGATAATTTGCCCCCGCGAGCTCATCTAACAGCTCGTCCATGCAGGGCATGAGATAAGCATCTGACACCGTCCCCGCATTGAGCTGCCGGTAGTCCACACAGAAGCGGGTGGTCCCGTCATGCTTAGGCACTAGGACTACCGGACAAGCGCAAGGGCTCTGGGACGGTACAATTACCCCTAGGGCCAGCATCTCCTCTACCTCACTCTCTATACAGCCCTTCACCTCTGCTGATACCCGATAGGCATGCTTATGCAGAGGTATCAGCTCACCGGTGAGCACTGGGTGATCTGTGATATGTGTTCTGCCCGGCTTGTCCATGAACAGAACCCTATACTGATCTATCATAGCTCTCACCTGCACCCTCTGCCGCTCACTGAGCTCAGACCCTATCTCAACATGCTCTACTGTGCCCCCCTTCATAGTCTCCCTAGGAGGTCAGCCAGAGTATTGCTCGAAGGGGCCCCCATCGGTGGGCTACAGATAGCCAGCACTGATGCCACACTCGGTGCAAAATACTCTTTCAGCATATTGATGTGATAAGTCCTAGTTCTTCCTGTCTCACCATCTAACTGTACAACATAGTTGTACTCATTCATCTTTCTGAGAACCGTGTATGGTCCAGACGAGGCAGTCATTAATTTGTTCTGTCGAGTGGGCTTTAGAACAAGTACTTCCTGTCCTGGGATGAATGATCTGCTACGGGCATTGTGGTCATACCAAGCTTTTTGCTTGGTCTGAGCCTCCCTGAGATTAGTCTGTGCCAACCCCATAAGCATTTCTAACTGGTCTCTGAGATCTACTACATACACAGACGCATCAGTATTAGTGGTCTTCCCTTCCCATCCCTCACAGAATAGGTCAGAGTGCAAAGGAGGACCTCAGCATCTAACCCGGGCAATACCCCCACCTCCCTCATGTCACGTCCGGCACCCCAATCAAGAAATACCCGGGCAACCTGGATGGACCAGTCCGCCATCTGGCATGGTCACTTGCATCCCAGTGCCTGGGAGCAAATCCTCTGGTTGGACCAGGGTAACAGTGGCACCAAAGTCGAGCAAGCCGGCTTTTTTGGCGATCTCTGATGGTCACGGTGCGCAGATGCTTCTGCTGGACATCGTTGAACTGCATCCCGACTTGTGCAATCTGATGTCCCTCTGTCTCCGCTGCTGGTTCGGGATGACAAGTGCAGATCTCTCCATGGAGGTTCCCCGCGGGGCTGGTCCGACGGCTGTACTTGGCTCCTCTGTGTGTGCCAGTTGCACACGGGCGACCAGCCTCGCAGCTGGAGAGCGTTGCCCCTGATGGGGTCCACTGGACTTTGCACGGACAGTCTGGTCTGATGTGACCCACTTTGTTATACAGGTAACACCTCCTCTCATGCTTAAACTCTGCAGCTTTGGGTGCGCTGCCTTTTGCTGCAGGCTTGTTCGTCCACTGCAGGGTGGTTTTGGCTCCTCTGGCCGGAGTGGCCATGTCTTTGGTAGCCCCCTTTTTTTTTGCATCAAAGCTCGATTGGTCACAAATTCCTCAGTCATTTTAGAACTCCTGGACCGACGTCGCAAAGCTCTGGTCCTCCAACAAGGAGTTGTTGAAGTGCCAATAGGCGGCCGACGGCGCTGATGGCATTAGCACCACCGTCACGACCAGTTGTGGTCCGTGAATGGCGCCAATCTAATGGCACTGGACCGGGCTTGCGACATGAGGTGGCTAGGTATGGAGATTAGCACTCACGGTTTTGTTGCAGGAGGCAGATGCTTGTCCCATAGAGAGTATGTAGACATATGGAGACCAGGGGATCCTGATAGCCAAAAAGAGACAGCACACTGCAGGTATGGTATCAAAAAAGTGTATTCAGTAACACAAGGCCGCCAACGTTTCGGTCCTCCCAACGGGACCTTCCTCAGGGCAGTTATGGTGAGTATATAGTTATGGTGAGTAAAAAAAGTGACAAAAACCCTCCACAGCAAAGCATATAGCATACAGGAATATTTGCTATACACATATATATATATATATATATATATATATATATATATAAAGCCGGTCAATCCGGGAGTTGGATACCAGTCCACGCCACACCACACCCTGGCGTTATCTGGTGTCCCTTTATGTTGTTCCCGCTAGACATCGACTATGGAGATGCGGGCGATGAGCTCCTGCAAGGCCGACGCAGAGAGGGGGTACGACTCTGTTCCGAGCATCGAGGGTGCAATTGAAGTCACCCTAGAGTACCACACACTCATCTAAATCGACCGTCTCCAGGTATGTCGACAGCCTGGAAAAAAACCTCACTCTTGAGCCTGTCAGATGGAGCATACACGTTCAATAGTGAGGTTGGAGGAAAGGAGATTTCACCAGCAACAAAGGAAAGGGTTCTTTACAGTAAGGGCAGTTAAAATGGGGAATTCATTACCCATGGAGACTGTGATGGCAGATCCAATAGATATCTTCAAAAATAGGTTGGACATCTTTTTAGATGGGAAAGGTATACAGGGATATACCAAATAAGTATACATGGGAAGGATGTTGATCCAGGGATTAATCCGATTGCCAATTCTTGGAGTCAGGAAGGAATTATTTTTTCCCCTTAATGGTTTTTTTTTGTTTGCCTTCCTCTGGATTAATAAGTATAGATATAGGATAAAGTATCTGTTGTCTAAATTTAGCATAGGTTGAACTTGATGGACCTACGTCTTTATTCAACCTCATCTACTATGTAACTATATAACTGCCCTATACCTACACCGAAATAACCTATACTGCTTTCCTCCCCTCCAACATATAAGGCCGCGCTTATAGTGCCGGCGGCGTGACGTCGCTCGAAAACAAATGCATTGCCGCCTGCTAATTCTGGGAGTCAGGAAGGAATTTATTTTCCACCTTATGAAATATCATTGGATGATATGACACTGTAGTTTTTTTATTTTGCCTTCCTCTGGATCAATAAGGAAGTATAGATATAGGATAAAGTATCTGTTGTCTGATTTTAGCATAGGTTGAACTTGATGGACTTATGTCTTTTTTCAACCTCATCTACTATGTAACTATGTAATTATGATGTGGGCAATCGAGAGCGTTTGGGTATTAAGATGGTGCTACAGGAATGGAGGCATCTATTGGACGGGTCTGAGAATCCCATCACGATTCTTACTAACCACAAGAACTTGACGTACATTGAGGGCGCTTGTCGCCTGGGATCTTTGCAAGCCAGGTGGTCCCTTTTCTTTTCAAGCGTCAATTTTATAATCTCCTACATTCCATGCTCCAAGAATATACTGTAAAGGCGTACTGTATGCTCTCTCGCCAATTACTGACAGGCGACATAGCGAAAGATTGCACAGAACATATACTGCCTGCTTCGCAGATTATTGCAGCCAGCACCTTTGACGCCTTGGAAGACATTGTTTGCAAGCAGTCTCGGATCCCGGGGGGCATCATCGTCCCAGTTGGTCGGCTCTATGTGTCGCCACATTTCCGACATGGAGTTCTTGAATAGAGCGAGAGTGGCTCAGTGCGTAAAGACACTGACTGGCACTGGGTTTGGAGCATGGGAACCTGGTTCAGTATAAATACTTTAGCCTTTGTGTGTGTGTGTTGGGGGGGGGGGGGGGAGAAGAAGGTGTGTATGCAGGATTATTAGTCCACAGAAATCTTTTGAACAGGTCATCAGAATGTTTTGAACCCCACACCCACAAATAAAAATTACAGTATGCCACCCACCTCATACAGTACAGTATACATGACTGTAGTGTACAATTAAAAAGCTAGTGATTGATTCTAAGAATAGCAAAAATTGTTAGGCAAGCCCATGTCGAGAAGCAAAACCAAAAAAAGGGTCAATTTTTTTTTCAGGCTTGAAATTCACATTGAATGAGAAGTCATTCTCGCCAAAGCCCCATACTGTATGTGTTTCAACAAGACATACACACGCATGCGCCTAAATGTGATGACACCCATATGCGTTTCAACAAGGTTCCAATGAGACATACACGCATGTGCCTAAAAATGTGATATACATTTTTATTTTTGGGGTTTCTTAGCAGAGACATACTGTACACGCATGAGCAGAAAAAATATTTAACATTCTGAAGAAGCGACGTTGTATTTTTGTATTATTCTTCCCCTAATTATAGAGGTAAATGAGAATTTTAACTCGGAGTGTTAGGACCTGTTAATGGTCATGCCTTGAAAGTGGCAAGCAGGCATGGGGCGCTTTGGCCAAAGGGTTGAACTAAATGACCCTTTTTCAAGAGAATATATAGGTATTGCACAATGTATTTTTGTCACATTGGAGGTAGCTTTGGGCATCTTTGTTTGTTTTTTGTTGTATGCATTTAGCCACGCCTACTGGCACTGCTTTTGACACACACACACACACACACCCACACACACACACGATGTGGTAATGTTTGGGGTTTCTCAGAGCTTGTTGGGTATCTGTGTGTTCATTTTATTCTATCAGACATCTGATTATAGCCTATATGAAAAGAAAAAGAGAACATAAGAATAAATAAATAAAAAACAAACATGAAATAAAGAGACATTTAAAATCAAAAGAAATGACTCCTACAAAATAAGTAATCTCAAGATATATACATGATAGTATTGATCAACCAATAAATGTATAATATGAATGAAAAATACCAATATATGAGACAATACCCAAAGGAATTAAAAAAATATATATATATATTTATATATAGCAAATGGAAATATTACTGTATGCTCATTTGCATGTCTTAGACAGGTCTGCAACCCCACCTTTCACCATTTTCACCCAGCACACAGCACTTCCACTGCAGCAAGGGATTCTGGGAAATGACATGCAAATGAGCACACAGTGCCACCTTTTGTCTCAAGCTCACATTACATGAACAACCCTTAAGCCAATGCATGTTGCTTTAAACACAGCTTTTAAACATAAGCTGGGATGAGATGCAAAGCCAGTAAACCCACTCACAGATTGTTTCGACCTTGTGGGTCTCTTCAGTGTGAGATTGGTTGTACTGGCTCTGCTTATTTGAGATTGAGTAGGTCTTCACCACACATTATTAAGGATATATATATTTATATATATATATATATATATATATATTAACAATAGCAAGAATGTTCAGGGCACTCAAAGGGAAAAAACTTATCTGATCAGTTGTGGTGCTCACAGTGCGGCCAGGATCACCATCCAGCAACCAAAAATAGATAAATACCCAATATCAAAGAATCTGGAGCACTCACAAATTCAAAAAATACAATTTAATGAAGTAACACAGGCATCAGGGGGTAATCACAGAAAAAAGCAGCAACGTTTCGGACCTTACGGGGGAGCTTGAGAAAGGTCCTGGGTTGATGATTATATTCACATTAATGCAATAGTTGAATGAATCAAAAGGGAAAGATCAAACAAATCTGTATTTCCCCATGAAGATCTAAATATATTAATATTTATAAAGGTGTTTTGAAAGATAAATTTAATGTATTTAATCAAGATCTGCATTAGTTGATACTTGAGAAACATTGATGGATTATGTTATTAATCCCTTGCTTCATAAATATATATATAAAACCAAGAACCAATCTCAATCCCTCAGTAAAAAATACTGTAATCTCATATGAGAAAATGTTTTAGTTCCCAGTCGGTATTTATGGCGGCCGGGTTTAATGTATTTAGGGTGAAGATCCAGAACATCTCTCTTCGGTTAAGGATCTTCTGTCCATCACCTTTTCTAATAGGCAGTGCTTGACAAATCACCCAAAAATCTACTCGCCGAACCAAAAAATCTACTCGCCACCTAGTCCCGCCCCAACCCCGCCTCTAGTCCCGCCCCCAACCCCGCCCCCAGACCCGCATTTTAAAAAAACCATAAATGAAATAAATGTAATCAATTCCTAGTAAGAACATTCGTTTTTGACATAAGTTTATTTATTGTATTACATTATACTACAATTAGTCCGTGTGTGTGTATATGTGTGTGTGTGTGTGTGTAAATGTCGAATCTAGAAAAAAAAGCCAGATGTGAATGACTAGTTTCCTGCACCCCTTAACTAGTGCCCGGATGCCCCTGCTTCACAATATTTAAAGCAGCAATCCCACCTGGGATCTTACCTGATCCGCAGACCCTCAATGTCCAGGTACCTCATTTCCGCAATGTTATACATTGGAGGGGAGGTGTTCCCTACCTGTCTTCTGGGTTAGGGGGGGTTCCGATGTCTTCCGTGTGAAGCTTGAATCAGATTTGGAAGAAAGCAGTATAGGTTATTTCGGTGTAGTATAGGGCAGTTAAGATATACAGGGTAAATAAAATATCCAGATCCAGATTGTGAGACAGAGAGAGGGTGAGACAGAGAGAGGGTGAGACAGAGAGAGGGTGAGACAGAGAGAGGGTGAGACAGACGGAGAGAGAGGGTGAGACAGACGGAGAGAGAGGGTGAGAGAGACGGAGAGAGAGGGTGAGAGAGGGTGAGAGAGACGGAGAGAGACGGAGAGAGAGGGTGAGAGAGACGGAGAGAGAGGGTGAGAGAGACGGAGAGAGAGGGTGAGAGAGACGGAGAGAGAGGGTGAGAGAGACGCAGAGAGAGAGGGTGAGAGAGACAGAGAGAGGGTGAGAGAGACGGAGAGAGGGTGAGAGAGAGGTTGAGAGAGAGACGGAGAGAGGGTGAGAGAGAGACGGAGAGAGGGTGAGAGAGAGACGGAGAGAGGGTGAGAGAGACGGAGAGAGGGTGAGAGAGAGTGAGAGAGAAACCGAGAGAGGGAGAAACCGAGAGAGGGAGAAACCGAGAGAGGGTGAGAGACGGAGAGAGGGTGAGAGACGGAGAGAGGGTGACTGTGGGGGGATGGGGTGACTGGGTGTGGGGATGGGGTGACTGGGTGTGGGGATGGGGTGACTGGGTGTGGGGATGGGGTGACTGGGTGTGGGGATGGGGTGACTGGGTGTGGGGATGGGGTGACGTGTGGGGATGGGGTGACGGTGTGGGGATGGGGTGACTGGGTGTGGGGATTGTGTGATTGGATGGGGTGACTGGGTGGGGTGATGTGGGGTGGTGGGGTGTCTGACTGGGTGGGAATTACTGACTGTGACTGGGTGGGGATTACTGACTGTCTGACTGGGTGGGGATTACTGACTGTCTGACTGGGTGGGGTGACTGGGCAGGGGGCAGGGGGGTGGGATGACTGACTTTTGACTGACTGGGTGGGGGGGAGTGACTGGGTGGGGGGGGGTGACTGACTGGGGGGGGGGAGTGACTGACTGGGTGGGGGGGGGGACTGACTGACTGGGTGGGGGGGTATGACTGACTGACTGGGTGGGGGGGGGACTGACTGACTGGGTGGGGGGTATGACTGACTGACTGGGTGGGGGGGGGTATGACTTACTGACTGGGTGGGGGTATGACTTACTGGGTGGGGTGGGGGTATGACTGACTGGGTGGGGTGGGGGGATGACTGACTGACTGGGTGGGGTGATGACTGACAGGGTGGGGTGGGGGGATGACTGACTTACTGACTGGGTGGGGTGGGGGGATGACTGACTGAGTGGGTGAGGTGGGGGGATGACTGACTGATTGGGGGGATGACTACCTCTGGTGTCCTACACGTGTGTACACACACACACACCACTCTCTCTCATACACACACACACACACACACACACACACACTCTCTCTCGTTGGGGGGGGGGGGTCAGGGGGGAGTGGAGACAGCCACGGGGACCGAAGGGAACACCCCTGCCCCGCGCGTGCAGCCACAGGAGCGGAACCGGAGGGGGGGTAATCCCCTGCTGTCATAGCCTGCCCCGCGCGAGCAGCCACGGGGACAGGAGCAGAGACCAGAGGGGAAGCGGGTTCGGGGGGGGGGGAGGGACGACATTCCCCTCTATCATCTCCTGCCCCGGGCGTGCAGCCACTGGGACAGGAGCGGGACCGGAGCACACGCGGGACAGGGTGGAAATCCCCCGCTGTCATCTCCTGCCCCGCGCGAGCAGCCACAGCCACAGGGACAGGAGCGGAGATTGAGGGGATGAGGGGGGAAGCGCGAGCAGGAGACAGGGAACGAGCGCGCGAGGAGCAGCCATTACTTACCCCTGCAGAGAAGGGCTCCATTCCACGTCACGGCCAATTGGCCAATCAGCCAGGAGGATTTTTTTTATTTATTTATTTTTACATTTGTGGGAGGGGGGGGAGCGGAAAGGGAGGGGGAAGCGGAGACAGCCACGGGGACCGAGGGGAACACCCCTGCTGGCATCGGGAGCAGCCACGGGCACTGGGGGAAAGCGGGGATCGTAGGGCAACCGGGACGGGAGGGGGGGGGAGACATCGCCCGCTGTCATCTCCTGCCCCACGCATGCAGCCACAGGGACAGGAGCGGAACCGGAGGGCAAGCAGGACAGGGAGGGGGGGGGAGACATCGCCCGCTGTCATCTCCTGCCCCACGCATGCAGCCACAGGGATAGGAGCGGAACCGGAGGGCAAGCAGGACAGGGGAGGTGGGGGAGATATCGCCCGCTGTCATCTCCTGCCCCACGCGTGCAGCCACAGGGACAGGAGCGGAACCAGAGGGCAAGCGGGACAGGGGAGGGGGGAGAAATCCCCTGCTGTCATCTCCTGCCCCGCGCGTGCAGCCACAGGGACAGGAGCGGAACCGTGGGACAGGGGGGGAAATCCCCTGCTGTCATCTCCTGCCCGACAGGAGCAGAGACTGGAGGGGATGAGGGGGGAAGCGCGGGCAGGAGACAGGGAGCAGCCATTACTTACCCCTGCAGAGAAGGGCTCCATTCCGCGTCACGACCAATTGGCCAATCAGCCAGGAGGATATTTGTATTTATTTATTTAAAAAAAAAAAAATTTGCGCAGAGTAGGGAAAAAAAGTAGCTGGCCACCGGCCAAATTCCGTTCGCGCCTGGCGAGTGGGCGACCGGGTTTGTCGAGCACTGCTAATAGGTAATGAAATGTGTTCCAAACCGCTGAACGAAAAGGCCTCAATGTGGTCTTGAGGACAGCTAGAGAAGTGTCTGGATACTGGAAATCTGAGGTCCTTTGACAAAGCACACAGATGTATGTATGTCTTTGTTTATATAGCGCCATTAGTGTACATAGCGCTTCACAGTAGTAAAACACGTGGCAATCATAAATAACAAATAATACAAATAACAGATCATGGGAATAAGTGCTTCAGACATAAAAGTAACATTTCGGAAGAGAAGTCCCTGCTCCAAGGAGCTTACAATCTAATTGTAAGATGCACGTAACATGTTAGAACCAAGACTCCTGCTTGTCTCATGTTGCCATTGCTTCAATAAAGTAAGGCATTTTTTAGCGATCCAGCCGCCGTCATCCGTTTCCTTCTATTGGAACGCAGTGCACCGCCTTTTTCTAACCCCCTTGGGAGGAAATCACTTCCCCTTTCCAGAGATTACTTTTATATGTTCCTGTGATATCCATGGTAATGCTTCTGATATTTATTAGTACAAGGTTACACGCAGCATTGTACATGGAGAAGAATCTCTTCTCAGAGTGAGCATTGTGTATAATAAGGCATTGCTACCCAGTGCAGTGGAAAATGATCAATTCTAAACAGTCCTTACAGATCCAATGGAGTTTCTGACTTTTACAAAAAAAAACAATTACATTATTATTCTGATGTCAAAGTTAACACATTTGGTTAATTGGAATAAATACAACTCGTTCATCAGAGCAGGGAATCCTAGGGAGATGACAGATAACATGTGTACAGGAAGACGGGATTATTTAGGATGCGGGAGAGAATGGAGGACGGTTGGGGTAAGAAGAGTGCAGATAACTGGAAAACAGGAAGTTTGTTAATGACATTCTAAATGTTAAAGACACTTTGTGGTGATTTAAGGCAGGTCTACTTCCTGTAGTAAAGTATATACACCTCCCTACTCCTCGGGTTCAGCATTTAGAATGTCAGCTTCTCTTTACAAGAAACAATCTGTGTTAGTTCTATTGTGTGCATTACATACTCTGATGGAGCAACATCTAAAAATTGTGCTTTTTACAAAATCTCACCCTGTTTAATCAGCTGTGTTTGCAAAATCTTATTAAAAAGACTAATCCTCTGCTTTTGTGATCTGTCCCCTTTACAAATTGAGGAGCATGCGTCAATCCTAAAGCTGCGTCCAGGGTCAGCGCTTAGGCGCTGACCCGTGCTGACTCTTGTCAGTGAGCCCCTGCAACCGCAATGAGAGCGGCTTTAGCAGGGGCTCGCGCACGCTTCCGCAAGCGTGCGAAAGCGTAGGTCTTATTCAAATTATAGATTTTCGCGCTCACGGGAGCCTAGGGCCGGTCACGTGAGCGGTTCGCCCAATGAGGGCGAACCAGCTCTGTGACGTCACAGCCCCCCCCCTCTCCCGCCCCCGGACCAAGGCCAGGGAAAGCACCCGCTTTCCCTCAGCCTCCGCACAGCTGCAGTCCTATTGACGCAGCCTAAGGCTTTGTCCCCGCTTGCGCTGAGCTTGCTCATGCTTGGAGAGCTCTCCAAGCATGAGCACGGGTGTCCTTTAAATTTTCGCAAGCGCACGCGGGGGAGACAATGCAGGGGAAGCAGAGCGCGCTTGTAAGTCTGTAAAATTTGTTTATGTAAGCGCAGAGCGCCGGTGAGCGTGTGTGCCCGCGCAGGCGCGCATCGCGTGAGCGGGGACTTGCATATATATGGTGTTATATATATATATATATATATATATATATATATGCAAGTCACCTCACCAAGCGCCGCCCGCTCAGCGCTAGCGGGGACGCAGCCTAAAGATTAATGTATGCGATTCAGAGATGTGCCCAAGTTCAGAATCCGCACATACCGATATCTTTCAGGACACCAGAGGCCAGGGTAATGTACACACACGCCCACAATAACTGCTAAACAAGAAATTCATTTACATATGTGGATGTACAAGTAAAACCAGCATCAGATGAATCAATGGAAGAACCCCACAGAAACAGCAGGAGCTGGTTTTGTGCTGTACTTTGTAGCTTGTAAATGAGGGGCTATGGGAAATGTTTACTAAGCCCTGTTAAGTCACAAGACAGGTAGAAAATACTCACCCAGGGTATATTACTTAAGAGCTTTATTATGATACCAAAACCACAGCATACAAATACAATATAAAACAAATATTACAAATATATAATTTAAATTATAATCTAACTTGTGCTACCAGTTACAGATGTGGAGTAAATAACATCAGAAGAAAAGAATTAGAACATGGTGTTAAAACTGCCCAGTCACACATTTACCAAACAAAATGAGAATTTTAACAAAGTAAATAAAATATAAACATAAATAATTAGATTCAAAATAATGTCTTTTAAAGTAAAATGTAGTAGAAAAAGTAAATCGTTAAAATATAAAATGTGGCATTCTTCTAAACTGTGCTAGAGTAATCAGAACTAAATATGCGAGATCCAGGGTGTAAATTACAAAATAAACATTCTGGTAAACAATATGGAAGAAGCCTACGTAAATTGGAATTAACCAATATACCCCCCAAATTGGAATTCACCAACACTATATGTAATAGTTTATATTTCTAATTAGTGTACGCAAGACATATCACTTAAATACACAGCCCTTTCCCAACGTACCCTGAATGGTAGAGAGGCTGGGTAACATAAAAAGCAGTGGTTCAGCTTTCTTGTTTAACAGTCAGTCTCCAAGCTTAATAATACACGGGCTTAAAAGAAAGATGGCAATGCACTCACAAAAGACAAGCATAGAAGATCGTATCTGTAGGTAAGCGATGTCAATGGGTTTTTGAGTCAGGTCTGTGTAGGTTGCAGTGTATTCGAAAGCACCAGTTCCCGCATCAACCGTCCGGCCAATTTGTAAATTGATTTTATATTATAATATTGGGTGTGTTCACAAAAGATTAGAGGAAACAAAATACAAAATATACTATTTTTGTTATTACTTGAATCTTATATACAAATTCTTGGTAACTTAAGGATTCTTCTTGGGCATGAATGTAATCAGCCATCACTAACCACATAAGGTATATGAAACTGCCCTGTTGCAGTCCTCAGACCTTTATACACAGTCGTCGCCATATTTGTGGACAGTCTATTCCGCCGCCAGCAAGACGGCAATGCTGCAGTGACCTCACGCGTCAACTCTGTTCTCGCGAGATCCCAGCTAAATGCAGAGATAATACTGACAGTCAAGCAACCGTAAAGTCCACTCCACGTGAGGTCAGAACAGGAAGTTTATAGAGTTAAGTGATGAACGGAAAACAAAAGTCTATCATAGAAAAGAACCGAAACCAGAAATCGTTGGCAAATTGCATACCAAAGCCGGGAGTTATTCGTGACGAGTGAGAACCAGCGCCGGAAGTTGCTCGTGGCGAGTTGAGAAACGGAACCGGAAGTAGATTGTGCTTGCTGCACATCTAGGAGCCACAACTGCGAGAGAAAAAGGTAAAATATTGATGTTATGTATCGTAATTATATAGTGACGGGGTTATATAATCTCTATCGTGCTTTTTCTCGTTATATAGTGAGCTGCGTATCAGTATGTACACAGTGTTATATAATTATACACAGCTATATATAAATGAAACCGAAGAGGGGCAATATAATGATATCTGTTGTAGTGAAGTCAGTCAGCAAATATACTTATACACAGCTATACGCAATATAATTCGATCTGTTTCTTGCATGTGTATCAGTGTATACTGCTATATACCTTATTTTACATAGTTATACACAGCTATGTATATACATGGACATTGGGTAATATAATTATGTTATTGATGTACATCTGTATATTAAATACACCATATATATGTTCTATGCTTATTGTCTCTCTGTGTCTGTGTGTGTGTGTGTATGTATGTATGTGTATATGTTTATATATACAAATAGTAAATGCCGGGTGCACACTATGAGCATGTATGAACAATTGTAGATATGCTCATCAGTGGATGGGGTGCAGGCGGAAGGACAGGGCACACCAACATGTCCAATAGATACAGAATGTAGAAAATTCACAGCACTCTCCAGGTATCAAACTTCTACTCATACTGTTACTCTCTTTATCAGGTGATATTGAACCTAACCCAGGCCCTCCCTTTTCAACTCTGTCCCATACCCCAGAGAATACCCCCTTCAAATTCCAAAAGGGTCTATCTGTCGCCCATATAAATATCCGGAGCCTGCTGCCCAAACTGGATGAACTAAGGGCATGGTGCCTTATACATAAACCCATAGCCATCGTTCTCACAGAAACATGGCTAACCCCTAGAACCCCTGATGCAAATATTGCCATTCAGGGATACTCCATTTATAGGAGAGATAGGTCAAAGAGAGGAGGTGGGGTGTTATTTTATATTGCAGACACCTTACAATTTACACTGTTAAATTGCCCCCCAAGCCCACCTTTTTTTGAAATCCTAGTTGCAAAATCTGCCTTCCCTTTTCTAAGCCTATCTTGGTTGGTGGCATCTACCGCCACCCTAAAGCCCCTCTCCAGTCCCTGACTGATATCACCCAGTTTCTTGGCTCAGTTTCCTCTCTGAATGAGAAGAGTGAGCTGCTAGTTCTTGGGGATTTCAACTTCAATTGGCTCGACCCTAAAAACCACAAAATCCAGATGCAACACAAGTCACTTAACCTAACGCAACTCATTTCCCACCCACACGGACAAACCTGAAATCTCACAACCACTCCTTGCTAGATTGGATTCTCTCCTCAAATCCCAGCAGAATCCAATCCTCTGGCATCCTTCCTGACATTTTCAGTGACCATGCAATAGTGTACTGTGTAAGGAAAATTAAACCACCCCAATCAAGCCCTAAAGTTCTCCTCACTAGAACATTTAGAAACTTTAACCCACAACAGTTTCTGGCTGACCTTACCAACTTCCCTTGGTACAGAATCGACTTAATTTATGCGCTCGACTATTTCCAATCCGAGTTCTTAAAACTCTGTGATACCCATGCTCCACTACGCAGAATAAGAGTACGGGAGGCCCACCTTCCATGGGTTACAACTGACCTTAGTATAAAGAAAAAGGAATACTAATTGATGGTGAATATTTGTCAACTACTATTTCTAGACAACCTTATTTGTACCACAATTTAATAAGAATTTGCTGAAGCAGGTAAGGAGGTGGTGGAGCCTCCATATTAATATCAGCAAACCCAAAGCGATGTTTAAAAAATGCGTCAACTCTACAAAGATCAAAATACATTAAATACAACTAGAAGTTGAAAAGTATGTCTTACCTTGGCCACGGAGTACAAATGTTTGGCACCTTTTTAATGAAATCAACAGGAGAATGAAAATGGGGTGGAGCACATTTGGAAGAAACATGACATTCTTTCAAGGAAATGTCCACTGTGTCTTCAGAAGAAAGTTTCGACCAGTGTGTTGTAACCGTACGCATGCATGTATGGGAAACTTAGACCTTTTAAATGCGAACAAAAACGGATGGGAGAACAAACCCCCAGCGATGCTAGCCAGAGTAATGACCATGCACATACGTATGCAATATATGACACATAAAGTCTCCCTTTCCTTGCTTGTGGACAGCTTAATAAACCCGTTAAAACAATGACCCACCTAGTCAGTAGTATATATGGTATTATGAAATCCAACCACTTGAAATCCAACCACTTGAAAAACACCACTTAATTCGCCTGTTCAATAGACTTATACATAAGGTAGATCTTGAATGAACACGCAGTGGTGAGCGTGAAACTTGATTGCCAATAGTTGTGAAGGCAAGACGAGTGTGTATACAAATGAATGAAATAATTACTCACTCGGTACACCGTGGGACTCCGGGTGCTGTCGGCGAGCTCCTACCAAATGAAGTCAACGTAGAATTGGAGTGTGTTAGGCGGTGCAGCTGCCTCGAAAGGAAGAATGGAAAACTGGACTGCTGTCTTCTTGGTACAAAAAGTAAGTTTAATGGCACAGAGAGAACTCTTACTCTTGCTACTTTTAATGTGCCATTAAACTTACTTTTTGTACCAAGAAGACAGCAGTCCGGTTTTCCATTCTTCCTTTCAAGGCAGCTGCACCGCCTCTCACACTCCAATTCTACTTTTAAAGGTGAAGACAATTCAAAAGCCTCAGACACCTCAAAAAAAGTATGGAAAATTGTACACTGGGTATTACTCGAAGAGATGAGAAACATAATGAATAGGTTCGAAAGCAACAAACGTTCTTTCAAGGGTGAAGCAATTAAAATAAGTGAGGCAGGCATATTGCAAGAAGAAATTATCACTGTTGGACAAAGATTGTAGTCCAAGGGATAACAAAAGACCAAAGTAAGGTGGGAGGATGAATTTAGGACATTTTGTTGGAACAACATGGAGAAGAGAGGCTTGCAAAGGCAGTACCTGGAATAGAATTTGGGGGTGGGGGGTACACACACACACACACACACACACACACACACACACACACACACACACACACACACACACACACACACACACACACACACACACTGTTTGGGAGAAGATTGATAATAATTATTAAAGATTTATTACAGCCTTCATTTTCATTGTTCTGTATACCGTGAAAGGGGGGGAGCCTCTATTACTATTATATTTGATTATATAGTTTCCAAGAGAGAGGTTAGTATATTGTATATGTAATATTTATAATGTATGTGTGAGTATCATTAATAATAATTGTTTGTTCTTGTATAGCGCTGCTAGTTTTACGTAGTGCTTTACAGAGACATTTTGCAGGCACAAGTCCCTGCCCCGTAGAGCTTACAATCTGTGTTTTTTGGTGCCTGAGGCACAGGGCGATAAAGTGACTTGCCCAAGTTCGCAAGTCAGCCGACATCGGGAATTGAACCAGGCTCCCCTGCTTCAAACTCGGTGCCAGAGTCAGTGTCTTTACTCACTGAGTCGCTCCTTCTCGCATTAAGATGGAAATGCTTGCTAAAAGAATTTGTAGGTCTGGCAGTATTCACAAATAAAACCTTTTATTAATCCTCATAAAATAAATAATGGTAAGACAAAATATCAATCCTCACATTGTGCTGCGAAACATGTTGGTGTGTTACAAATAATAGGAGCGCTTTTAATGCTATTTCTGTAAAGTGTGAAAGCTCAATCCCAGGAATTAAAGTGTGTGTGTGTGTGTGTGTGTGTGTGTATATGTATATATATATATATATATATATATATAATGTGTTAAGTAATCTGTGTGTGTGTATATATATATATATATTTATATTTATATTCCTTGTTGTGTTATTGAAAACTTTTGCAGAGGTAAAATGGGTTATAGGACTCCCTTTCCTGTGCTATGTTGTGACACTGCGTGTTTGCTACGTCTCATAGATTGCATAGCCCTCAAACACAGGAGATTAACGGGTGACAATGTCAGACAGCGAGGACAGCAACCTCTCAGAGGAGGAGAGCGACAGAAGCAGTGAGGTCGAGGAGGTGGAGGAAAACGAGGTGAGGTGTAAGTGCAGGCTCTGCACTGAGCATCTCCAGGGCTGGGTATAAGGCAGTGTGCAGGTTGGCGGCAGTGCGGATAGTTAGCATGTGCTTATCTGTAGGAGGTGGAGGAGAGAGTCAGTGTCGCTGGCAGCGAGAAGGGAGAGGAGGAAGAAGCAGAGGAGGAAGATGAGGAGGAATATGACGAGGAGGAGGAGGAGGACGATGATGACCGACCTCGAAAGAAACCGCGGCATGGGGGATTTATCCTGGATGAAGCTGGTAGGATCAATTGACTTTCTGTAACTAACCTCCCAGGGAAGATACACTTGAAACTGCTTACCTACAGCAGGGTGACAAGGGACAAGAAGATCGCTCTCTCCACCCCCTCCCCCCCGCAGGGTGACATGGACAGAGGGGTGCTATACATTTTTTACCCCTGTCCACATGGTGACATAACCAGGGGAGGACCTGTAAGTCTGTCCCTCTTTCTGAGATAGGATAGAGGATGCCTACAAGTCTGCCCGTTCCCTTACAGGGCTACTTAGTGTTTCTACCCACTGATTAAAGTGGCAATGCAGTTTGCATTTTTTTTTGTTTTCAAAGTTGCAGCAGCTGCTTAGCTTTAAAGAAATGTAATCAACTAAGCGACCGGTCTGTTCTCCCGTGATCGGTCGGAAAAGATGCAGTTTCCCCGGGTTTACACTATGGTGGCCTATTTCAAAATAGGTATATTTAATGCCTTTGTAAGTGGTTGCTATAGCAACCGAAGGAAGCTTAATTCATTAAAACTCATTAAATGGGACATTAAAAAAAAGCATGATATATTATCCAATACAACACATCTGATGTTTAAAAAAAAAAAAAAACACAAATGATTTTGAATGTAAGCTTAATACATAAAAACTCATTAAAAGGGGCAAAAGGAGTACAGAAAAAATGCAGTAAGTAATATCTAATACTACACAACTGATTTAAAAAATGTATTGGGGTTTTAACGAATTGCCGCTTTAACCAGATCTATCCTCTCTGATCAGATGTGGACGATGAATATGAAGATGAGGATCAGTGGGAGGATGGAGCTGAGGACATTCTGGAGAAAGGTACAGGGTGTGGGTGACCCAAGGACAGCTCAGAGGGTCTGTTTTATTCACAGTGGGTCTGTCCTGCTCTCTCACAATCAGCTGGATGCATGGGCAGAGTTAAGCGTGGAAGGGAACTCAGGAGCAGCTCAGTTGGGCTGTGTCTGTATAGGTGTGTGAGTATGTTTGTCTCCCTGTATGTGGGTGTATCTGTCACTGACACCTGCGTGCCCCACTGCTCATCCTTTTCTTGTAATGAGAAGGGTCGCTATAGAGCAGTGAGGAACTGTAGTTTTACACACAGGTAATATGACTCGGCTTCTCATTTGTTTGCATGCTTCCTCTTAGTGTCTGGTAATGAAGGTCTCTGCCCTTTTTCATACCTAGAGATATGTGTACACATCCTGTGTGTATAGCAGTGGCTGAAGTGGCATTAGAAAGTAGCGGTACTGTGCACCGTTAAACTGAAGATTTTATTATATCTATAGTCTAAGAACACAAAAGCAACAAGTTATTTCTAAATAAACCAAATTTTCCTGACAGCAGGCATAAAAGCAGAATACTCTGCAGAACATTCACAAAAATAACCTAATTTATTTTCTTCTTTTAAACCATTTGAATGACTTCCTGTGCAGCAGACATCTTTTTATATCCCCAGATAAAAATAAGGACATGTTAGAGAACACGCGCACACAAATATATATATATGTATATATATATATGTGTGTGTGTGTGTGTGTGTGTGTGTGTATATACACACATGCTTATTACATACACATTTGTGATCTACAATACACACAATATTTATTTTTATATATGTGTGTGTGTATAACAGAAAAGAAGCAGCTGGCACTCCAAGCAAACACTAATTCAAGGGGCATGTTCCATAAGCATCAATAGGACAAACATGTTTCTCAGGCGAGAAAGCAAGAAACAGCACTCATATAAATATATATATATTTATTATATTATATTAACAAGGAGGGGAAACAAGAAGTGGCGCCTATTGACGACTGAACTGACCAAGTATAATAGGTGCTAACTATGAAGAACTAGTGAACCATAAAAAACGAAGGAGTATATAACACAATAAAAATATCAACTACTAAAAAGATAAAATAAAAAATAAGAAAAAATATACAAAATGTAAAAAAACAGCAATGAATATCATTAAATAAGTAAAAAAATAGAAGATACAAAAACCAGTCCGAAAACACTGTCCTCCAGAGTCTTTGCAGCCTGTTTGAGGGGAACACCACTCCCTTGAAGATATCTAGAGGAGAAACAAACAGAAAACAGGCGCACTCATAGTGTAGTAAGGTTAACAATTTTATATGGGACTGTATAAAATATGTACTTCACACTCACAAATGGAGGAAGATTAAATGCATGTATGAGATAAAATCTCAATCGCCAACAAATGAAGCAGGCACTCAGCTGGAACTGCGGATAAGGTGCCGTTACGTCGCTGTACAGGAGGGACCCGTTGCGGTGGATACTCCGTGTATCGGAGACAGGGTACAGACACCTCCCTGCTGTTCAAACGTTCCTCTCACCATAGAGAGCTTCCGGGTCAGCCTCGTCACTCACAACTCATTGAGCGCTGTCACAGCTGAGGCACGCTCTATAGTGTAAGATAGTAAAATAGTGCACATAAAATAATGCACTCACAAGGATAGAATAAATAAAGGCATTGAAAGAGCAGTCTCATTAACACCTGTCAGCACGTTTTGAACAGGTGTGTGTGTGTGTGTGTGTGTGTGTGTGTACACATACATACATACAGTTGTGTGAACAAGAAAGTACACCCTCTTTGAATTCTATGGTTTTACATATCAGGACATAATAACAATCATTTGTTCCTTAGCAGGTCTAAAATTAGGTAAATGCAACCTCAGATGAACAACACCACATGACATATTACACCGTGTCATGATTTATTTAACAAAAATAAAGCCAAA
>NC_134489.1:45948747-45986247 GCF_040206685.1 Ascaphus truei | reverse complement strand
CTTTATCTTTTTTCTCACATCTTTCCTTATCACGAGGAGCGCTGAACATTGTGAACATTTTTGGGTTTGTTTCTAGCAGATAATGCATCAACCTAACAGTCAGGATTAGTTTCATACATGTAGTTATACACACTTTAGAAGACTCATACGTTCTGGCTCTGCTGATGTAGAGTGTGTTTATACAAAATATCTGAGGTGTGCCTATCTCGTATAAACTCCATATCTTTGTAAAACTGTTTTATTTAAAGCTGTCACATTCTATATAAAACCTTCATGTTTCCAAGAGCAATACAGGTGCTAGAACTGTACTTTAGTCCGTGTGTGATAGTGTTTAACTAATCACATACATCATATTCTCATTCAGGAGCAGAAAATGAGATGTCAGACCATTTATTCCCTAAATACTGACTTACAATTGAAACAGATTTGATAATGTACTCCTCTCCTCTCATGGGTTGTTCTAACATTAATTTGGAGCTCGGTGGGTTATATGGTGGCAGGCTTTAGAGTCTTCTCTCAAGTGTTACTCTGCGCTCATCTCTCCTTTTATTCCACAGCCTCCAACATTGACAATGTGGTTCTGGATGAGGATCGCTCGGGAGCACGACGCCTGCAGAACCTCTGGAGGTGAGAAGTCCCTGAGCAAGTGGTCAGAATCCCTAACCACACGTGGGCGGGTGTTGTAACTTTCTAGCTGTATTGTATGCATTTAAGAGCTGATGGTGCCACAGAAGATAATTACACAGATGAGGGGGGGCTTATCACTGCCACGATTAACACACGAGTCCTTCCCATTGCACTATCCATTGTGCAGTATGTCTGTTCATCATTGAAATTCAACTGTGAGACAGACAGAAGGGAGCTTTAGCCCGAGAACTCTACATTCTTAAGCAGGGCGACTCAGACAGAAAGCATAATGGGGTTGTACTTCTAAATCATGGTGACACAGGGCCATGTTTACCAAGTGATGTTGAGCTATAAAGATACCTTCCAGCCCATTTACTTGCGTGTAAGCTTTTCTATAGCTTCAAAAAGCTTAGTAAATGTGTCACAATCCTGCAAGTATATGCGTCCCAGTGCAGAGTACTCCAAACAGTAGGACACATCCTGTAGATGTTGTCCATTACAGCGGTTTTGTACCGTGTTTATAAGGATCAATGAGTTGCCTCTGTGTGGCAGAGCTCCACTGTGTGCAACACATTGAGAGGTTTATCTTGGGCTCAGAGCTGTGTAAGTCCGTCTGTTTGAAGACCTATTCCTCCTCTTGCATCGCCCTCTGTGTCCTACGCTGTCCTACCTGCGGCTGTGTGTGAGCTCCCTCTAACACTTCATGTTTTTATATTTGCAGAGATCAGAGAGAAGAGGAGCTGGGGGAGTATTACATGAAGAAATACGCTAAGTCTTCTGTGGGAGAGCAGTGAGTATCAAGGAACAGACCTGTCCCCTGCAGGCGCTTCTGTTACTATCAGAGTATTAATTATTAAGCAGGCCTGATGTTTTGATGTTTAACTACACCAGTGTTCATCCTGGATTTTGTGGGGTTCTGGGGGTCTGCGACTGGTACCGGGGCTACCCGTGACTACGTTTGGTAATCGAGGATATTTAATTCTTCAAGACCCCAAAAATGTATTTTGACATATTCTTTAACAACTCAAACATTGTATTAAATGTTATACTGTATTGTAAATTATATAACATGGTGAATTAATTTATATAATAATCATACTTGCAGTATGGAAAATACTTAAACAGTAGTATTTTAACATACATAGAATAAGTGGGCTGGGGTTCCACAGAGATACATTTGTTAAGGGTTGAAAAACACGTGTTCATGTGTTTAAAATGAAGTTTACAGATAACCTGAAGCTTAGTGATAGGTTAAGCACCTCTCAAGGTGTAACACATACATACAGTGCAACTGCATGTTAAACTCACCTGTCTTCTCTCTGTTTAGTATATATGGCGGCTCGGATGAATTATCAGATGACATTACCCAGCAGCAGTTACTTCCCGGAGTGAAGTAAGGATCCACTGTGATTGTGTCCTATACACTAATTTTTTGGGGGTGATCATGGGGTCTGTGTGGTTACATTGTGCTGTGTAACATACACGAGGGTTTGTGTGTTTGTGCGGGGTCTACATCTGTGTCTGCTTTTTTATGTTTATGTTTGTGTTTGTGTGGTCTGTGATTGTGTATGTCAGGGGCTTAATTTCCCTCTTGTGTTACTTGTGTGTATGTCACCTGTGTATGTGTGTCAGAGATCTGAGCTAATAGTTTGTCTTGTATCCTGGCAGAGATCCCAATCTATGGACAGTGAAGTGTAAGGTAAGTAGTGATCAGTCCTCACCCCGTTATACCCTCACCACACTGTACACTGGTAGGATGTGTGAGAGCTGATGTCCCTCACTCTTTCACCCTGCAGATCGGAGAGGAAAGGGCCACAGCCATTGCTCTGATGAGGAAATTTATTGCTTACCAGTTCACAGACGCAGTAAGTCTCTGAGTAGCCATCTTTGTGTCTCTCACTGAATCATTTGCTGATTTGTCTCTGATCTTTCTCTCACTCTTTGTCTGTCTGTCTTTCTGTATCCCTGCTTCCCTCCTTTACTCTTTGATCTATATCACTGTAGTCCAGTCGGTCTTTCTGCTTTCTCTGCCTTGTTATTCTCCTCTCTCCATCTCTGACCATTCTCTTTTCCCTCCCTTTGATGCATGTTGCTCTCATTTCATAATGTTCATTCTTTCTCCCTTTTATCCATCAGTCTGTGCTTTTCTATCTTCCTCTCTGATCCTTCTCATCTTTTCTCTCTCTTATCTCTCATGTCCCTCTTCCTTTCTCTCCACTTTCCTGA
The DNA here is from genome assembly GCF_040206685.1 of Ascaphus truei. Taxonomy (NCBI): domain Eukaryota; kingdom Metazoa; phylum Chordata; class Amphibia; order Anura; family Ascaphidae; genus Ascaphus; species Ascaphus truei. Next base: position 45,983,394 of record NC_134489.1, on the reverse strand, counting down.
CATCTCCTCCCTTTTCTCATACCTCTCTCCACTCCTCGTGTTCCAGCCGCTGCAGATAAAGTCTGTCGTTTCTCCCGAGCATGTGAAGGGATACATTTACGTGGAGGCGTATAAACAGACCCACGTAAAGCAGGCCATCGAGGGGGTGGGAAACTTGCGAATGGGCTTCTGGAACCAGCAGATGGTGCCCATCAAAGAGATGACAGACGTCCTTAAAGTGGTTAAGGAGGTCACCAACCTCAAGCCCAAGTCCTGGGTGCGGCTCAAGAGGGGCTTATACAAGGATGACATTGCCCAGGTGAGATTGGGCACTGCCCCCGGGGGAGGGAGCAGAGAGTGGGCACTGCCCCAGGGAAGGAAGCAGAGTGTGGGCACTGTCCCAGGGGGAGGGAGCAGAGAGTGGGCACTGCCCCAGGGAAGGAAGCAGAGTGTGGGCACTGTCCCAGGGGGAGGGAGCAGAGAGTGGGCACTGCCCCCGGGGGAGGGAGCAGAGAGTGGGCACTGCCCCCGGGGGAGGGAGCAGAGAGTGGGCACTGCCCCCGGGGGAGGGAGCAGAGAGTGGGCACTGCCCCCGGGGGAGGGAGCAGAGAGTGGGCACTGCCCCCGGGGGAGGGAGCAGAGAGTGGGCATTGCCCCCGGGGGAGGGAGCAGAGAGTGGGCACTGTCCCAAGGGAAGGGAGCAGAGTGGGCACTGTCCCAGGGGGAGGGAGCAGAGAGTGGGCACTGTCCCAGGGGGAGGGAGCAGAGCGTGGGCACTGTCCCAGGGGGAGGGAGCAGAGCGTGGGCACTGTCCCAGGGAAGGAAGCAGGGAGTGGGCACTGTCCCATGGGGAGGGAGCAGAGAGTGTGCACTGTCCCAGGGGGAGGGAGCAGAGAGTGGGCACTGCCCCATGGGGAGGGAGCAGAGAGTGGGCACTGTCCCATGGGGAGGGAGCAGAGAGTGGGCACTGTCCCATGGGGAGGGAGCAGAGAGTGGGCACTGTCCCAGGGGGAGGGAGCAGAGAGTGGGCACTGTCCCAGGGGGAGGGAGCAGAGAGTGGGCACTGTCCAGGGGGAGGGAGCAGAGAGTGGGCACTGCCCCAGGGGAAGGGAGCAGAGAGTGGGCACTGCCCCAGGGGGAGGGAGCAGAGAGTGGGCACTGTCCCAGGGGGAGGGAGCAGAGAGTGGGCACTGCCCCAGGGAAGGAAGCAGAGAGTGGGCACTGCCCCAGGGGGAGGGAGCAGAGAGTGGGCACTGTCCCAGGGGGAGGGAGCAGAGAGTGGGCACTGTCCCAGGGGGAGGGAGCAGAGAGTGGGCACTGCCCCAGGGGGAGGGAGCAGAGAGTTGCCCTGTCCCAGGGGGAGGGAGCAGAGAGTGGGCACTGTCCCAGGGGGAGGGAGCAGAGAGTGGGCACTGCCCCAGGGGGAGAGAGCAGAGAGTGGGCACTGTCCCAGGGGGAGGGAGCAGAGAGTGGGCACTGTCCCAGGGGGAGGGAGCAGAGAGTGGGCACTGCCCCAGGGGGAGAGAGCAGAGAGTGGGCACTGCCCCAGGGGGAGGGAGCAGAGAGTGGGCACTGCCCCAGGGAAGGAAGCAGAGAGTGGGCACTGCCCCAGGGGGAGAGAGCAGAGAGTGGGCACTGCCCCAGGGGGAGGGAGCAGAGAGTGGGCACTGCCCCAGGGAAGGAAGCAGGGAGTGGGCACTGCCCCAGGGGGAGGGAGCAGAGAGTGGGCACTGTCCCAGGGAAGGAAGCAGGGAGTGGGCACTGTCCCAGGGAATGGGAGAATAGCGGCAGTGAATGGGTACTGTCATTAAGGGTAGGGAGTGGGCAAAAGTTACATAGTTACATAGTAGATGAGGTTGAAAAAAGACATACGTCCATTAAGTTCAACCGATGCTAAATTTAGGCAACAGATACTTTATCCTATATCTATACTTACTTATTGATACAGAGGGAGGCAAACAAAAAACTCCAGTGACATATCATCCAATTATATCTCATAATGGGAAAAATAAATTCCTTCCTGACTCCAAGAATTGACAATCGGATTACTCGCTGGATCAACATCCTTCCCATGTTACTTATTTGATATATCCCTGTATACCTTTCCCATCTAAAAATATGTCCACATTTTTTTTAACACATTTATTGTATCTGCCATCACAGTCTCCATGGGTAATGAATCCCACACTGTAACTGCCCTTACTGTAAAGAACCCTTTCCTTTGTTGCTGGTGAAATCTCATTTCCTCCAACCTGAAGGGATGCCCCGAGTCCTTTGTACTGCGCTTGGGATGAATAGTTCTTTTGAAAGCTCCTTGTACTGTCCCCGAATATATTTGTATATAGTTATCATATCCCCTCTTAGGCTGCGTTTATAGTGCTGTGACGTCACCCGTCGCCATTGGTGAAAGTTGCACTTAAAGTTTGAGCAACGTTGCTGGCAACAAGGCCAGTGACATCACCAAGAGGGGAGGGCAGCGCTCTGTGATTGGTTTAGAGACAGTCACATGTGGCGACTGTCTCTATAAAAAAAATTTCAATTTCACTGGCTTCCATATTTTTGGTTGCGACGTCGCTCTGTTGCTGTCGCGCTTACTATAAGCGCATGCGATGGATTCAGTGTATTTGTTTTGGAGCGATGTCGCGTCGCCAGGCACTATAAACGCAGCCTTCGACGCCTCTTTTTTAATGTACATAAATCTAATTTAGCTAGCCTCTCCTCATAAGTTAGATTGTCCATCCCCTTTATTAATTTGGTGGCTCTTGTCTGCACTCTCTCTAGTTCCATAATGTATTTTCTAAGGAGTGGTGCCCAAAATTGTACTCCATATTCAAGGTGTGGTCTTACTAATGCTTTGTAAAGGGGCATAATTATGTTACATATTATATTACTTCCCTTCCATCCATTGCCCGTTTAATGCAAGATAAGATCTTGTTTGCCTTTCAAAGCTACAGCCTGACTTTGGGCACTATTGCTAAGCCTGCTGTCTACAAGCATTCCTAAATCCTTCTCCATCAAGGATTTCCCCCAATTTATCCCCGTTTAATTTGTATGTCACCTGTTTATTTTTCCATCCCAAATGCATAACCTTACATTTATCTGTATTATACCTCATCTGCCATTTACCTGCCCAAGTTTCCAGTCTCTCCAAGACCTTCTGGAGAGAAATTACATCCTGCTCTGATTCTACTACCTTACACTATTTAGTATTATCAGCAAAGATGGAGACTTTGCTCTCGATGCCATCCTCAAGGTCATTAATAAACAAGTTACAAAGCAGGGGTCCCAGTACCGATCCCTGAGGTACTCCACTCACGACCTTAGCCCAACCTGAAAAAGTTCCATTTATGAAAACCCTCTGTTGTCTGTCCTTCAACCAGTTCAATCCAGGTGCATATATTTTTACTGAGTCCACTTTGCTTTATTTTGTACACCAACCTCTTGTGTTGAACCATGTCAAAAGCCTTTGCAAAAGTAGACCACATCAACTGCAGTAGCGTAGTCTAAATTCCTACTTAACTCCTCAAAGAAACAAATAAGGTTAGTTTGGCATGATCTATCATTCATAAATCCATGCTGACTATTACTAATAATTTTGTTTTCCATTAGGTATTCCTGAATATTATCCTGTATTAAACCTTCAAGTAGTTTCCCCACTATTCATGTCAGGCTTAAAGTTCTGTAATTCCCATAATAACCCGCCATAAATCGGGTACTGCTCCAGGGGAGGTGGAGTAGGAGGAGAGAGAGATAACTGTCTTGTAAAAGGAAGGAAACAGGGGGCAGACAGTGTGTAGAGCCCCAGGAGATAGATTGGAAGAAAAAAGAGATGGGGTGGGCAATGGAGTTTTGGAGAGTTGGTACTGGGTCCCATGTAGAGAGATCAAAGTTTGGTGAGGAGAGTGGGACTCAACTTGCATTCTCTTTTAAAATTCTCTGTTACCCCCCCCCCCCCTCTTCTGTCTTACCCATCCCCCTCTGTCTTACACCCTCCCCTCTGTCTTACGCCCTACCCCTTTGTCTTAACTCCTCCCCCTCTGTCTTACCACCCCCCTTTCCCTCTTACCTCCCCCTTCCCTCCTCCTTCCCTCCTCCTTCCCTCTCTTTCCCTCTTTCCCCCTTCCCCCCCTTTCCTCCCTCTTTCCCCCTTTCCTCCCTCTTTCCCCCTTTCCTCCCGCTTTCCTCCCTCTTCCCTCTCTATCCTCCCCCTTCCCTCTTTCCTCCCCCTTCCCTCCTTTCTCCCCCCCCTTTCTCACCCCCCTTCCCTCACCCTTCCCTTTCTTCCCTCACCCTTCCCTTTCTCCCCCCCCCTTCCCTTTCTTCCCCCTTTGCTGTCTCTTTCTCTCCCCCCCCCCATCCTCTCGCCTCTTTCTCTTCTCTCCAGGTGGATTATGTAGAGCCCAGTCAGAACACCATATCCCTAAAGATGATCCCGAGGATCGACTACGACAGGATCAAAGCTCGGATGAGTCTGGTATGCTTAATGACACTTAATTGTGCTGCTTGATTATTGAACATTAGCAATGAGCTTGTGTGCCATGTACAATCAATGAGTATGCGTAACGCAGTATCACCCAAATATTTGAATCTGTGTGTTCATTTCCTTGCAATAACTATCACTTTTATTTGCACTGCCTTCCTTCTCTCTACCCCCTTCTCCCCACTATTCACTCACACTCTTTCCTGCAGAAAGATTGGTCTGCCAAGAGGAAAAAGTTCCGCAGACCTCCGCAGAGACTCTTTGATACAGAGAAGATCAGGTCAGTGCTTAGTGTGGTTTAGTGGTAATGTCTCTGGAAGGGGATGTTTATAAACAGAGTTCTCTGGGGTGGCTGGGATGGCTTTGCTATGGTGCGGTTACTCCATCGGGTGGGGTGTCTGTAAGTTGACTTTGTGCTATGGGGTGGTGACGCTGTGATTCCGCTACTCTCTTCCCTCGCAGGTCCCTTGGGGGGGATGTGTCCTCCGATGGAGATTTCCTAATTTTCGAGGGGAATCGTTACAGCCGGAAAGGCTTCCTATTCAAGAGCTTCGCCATGTCTGCTGTGGTGAGTGACACTGCCCAGGGTAGCAGGGACATATAGCATGGTCCAGGGGAATATAGCATAGGCCAGGGTTATGAAACAGAGGGAGTTGTATGTAATGCTGTGGATAAGGGGAGTGTAGGTAGTATAGTGGGGGAGGTGTGGGTCGGGACTATCATTACATTGGGAGTGTATATATAGTCAGTGAATACGTGTTACCTTTGACCTCGTCTTCAGATCACAGATGGGGTAAAGCCGACTCTCTCAGAGCTGGAGAAGTTTGAGGATCAGCCGGAGGGTGTAGACCTTGAGGTGGTGACTGAAACCACAGGTAATGTGTAGCAATAAACACCTAAGTATTGCCAGGTACCAGAAGTAAACGCACACCTAAATATTGCCATGTTCCAGAATATGAACACACGAGCATTAACAGGTATGAGAAGTAACTACACACCTGCGCATTACTAGGTCACAGAGGCAAATATACACACCTGAGCATTACGAGGTTGAAGAATACCAAAATGGAGCACACAGATATACATTTATCGGTTTTGTTGGGGACTCGGTCACGAGCGTCCAGGAAATCCCTCTGGATCCAGCACCCTGGACAGGACAACCCTACTCCCACAGTAGGCTCACGTCCTTAACTCTTCATGCTTGTGGCTCATCCTGTTCACGGCCGCAGGGTCCTGCAGGTCACAGGCGCATCCTTCTGGGCATTCTCCACAGCCTCCAGACTTGTTGCTCTGCAGGTTCTGGAACAGGTAGCCAGACCAACCAGTCTCCTCCTAGTTGGGGTGAAGTCTCACTCTCTCTCTGCAAGGAGCTTCCTGTTTTTTTAAATCCCTGTACCTTCAGGAGTTCTCTACTAATTAGCTACAGGTGCAGTAAGCTTCTCCAGGAGGAATTTAACTGTCTGCATGCTGGAAAGCTCACTTTCTGCACTACTCCAGCATACAGAGATAGTGACTGTATCACAATACATATACATACATACACACACACACAGGGCTCGACAAATCATTTTACTCGCTTGCGAGTTTTACTGGTGGCGGGGTGCAGCGGCTTCTCCCAGCATTCGCCTGCTTCTCCCCCTGCAACTTCCGTGTTTTCCCTGTAGCTCCCGTTTTAACCATATCACATTGTAAATAAATCACACAGTGTCACATAGATATTTGGTGTAGTAAAATGTTATCGTTTTTTATTGTAAATGAACTGATCCTAATAGTCCAAAGAGCCAAAGCAGTCTAATGATCTGCAGGACTTATTTGTTAAGCATACTAGTTCCCACGTGCTAAAGAGTGCATATTTTGGAAGATTCTTTTTGATCTTTAGGGATCTATCCGGCTGCAATATTATCTCCTCCTTTGCACCATAGCTTAAACCCCATTACGTTTGTACTAGGTGAGCGGATTAGATTCATCTTTCTTCAGGCAGGTATCTTGCCCAGAAAGTATTTAAAGGAGAGATGAACTTTGCGCCTAGACTCAAGTGATCTAGTTATTTGAGCATTTTGCAGTGATGTGTGTTATTACATTGGAGGAGAAAGCGGCATATTGAGTTGTAGAGGGTATCAAGTTTGCCAAGGTGAGTTTGGGGTGCCGTACCATATATATAACAAAACAAGATGTGTGTGTGTGTAATATATATATATATATATATATATATATATATATATATATATATATCTCTATCATACATGAGTACATACATATGTACCCACTGGTAGACACAGAAGCTGGTGTAAGTGTAGAAGTAAGGAACAGAAAGAGCGACTGGTATATGCACGGAAGGGCACTTCCAGGCCATAGCTGACCTGTCTGATTCTTGCTGGTGTGTGTGCAGGGAAGGAGCGAGAGCACAGTCTGCAGCCTGGAGATAATGTGGAGGTGTGCGAGGGGGAGCTCATAAACCTGCAGGGGAAAGTGCTTAGTGTGGACGGCAATAAGATCACGATCATGCCAAAGCACGAGGACCTCAAGGTAATAAACAGACTGGATGTGTCCTCTCTTTTCTCCTTCACTCTCCCTATCTTCCCCCTCCTCTATTTTCTCTACCCCCTCCTCTCTTTTCTCTACCCCCTCCTCGCTTTTCTCTTTATCCCCCTACCCTTTTCTCTCTATCCCCTTCTCTCTTTTCTCTCTACCCCCTTTTCTCTATTCCTTCTCTTTTTCCCGCCTCTTTTTTCCCCTTCATCTCTCTCCCTCTTATTTTGCATCACTTTCCAACTCTCATCTTTCTCTTCCCCCCCCCCCCCCCCCACCACTCCCATCAATCTGCCACCATCTCCCCCTGCAGGACATGCTGGAGTTCCCAGCTCAGGAGCTGAGGAAGTATTTCCGGATGGGGGATCATGTGAAAGTAATCGCTGGACGCTACGAGGGGGACACGGGACTCATTGTCCGAGTGGAGGAGAACTTTGTCATCTTGTTTTCCGATCTCACCATGCACGAGGTGAATTATGTGCCTTGTTACAGGGACAGGAAGGGTAGGGGGGGGGGGTTAGACTTGCTGGAATCCTTAGTGATAGGAGAGTCGAATCGTTGAGATGCCTCAGAGTAGAGAAGACCTGTCTGGGTATAGAGCAAGCAGAATGTAAGAGTGCAAATCTGGCTTTGTCATGTGTGGTGTTCAAGAAACACAGGTTTCTTCAGCATTCAGCCATGCGCATTTTTGTACACCACCTTTCCTGTCTTAAGAGGAACATCCAACCTCCCTGTCTTTCTGCCCTTTATTGCCCAGGCTGCGGGACCCCACTGCAGCTGCGATCATTATTGCTTTTATCCCTCTGTATATTTTGCACGCCATCTAAACTTGTCCATCTCTAATTTATCCCTTCCCTCTTTTCTCCCTTCCCTCTCTATACCCCATCCCCTCTCTTTTCCTCTCTCCCCCACTTCCCATACTACAGCTGAAGGTGCTGCCGCGGGATCTGCAGCTGTGTTCAGAGACTGCGTCAGGAGTGGATGTTGGAGGGCAGCACGAGTGGGGGGAGCTGGTGCAGCTAGACCCTCAAACTATGGGGGTCATTGTGCGTCTGGAGAGAGAGACCTTCCAGGTGAGTGTGGCTTGCACCAATCCCCCCCACCAGGGTAAATGAATGGGGGCCAGCTAGTGAAGGCCTTCATTGCCCCCGCCTGCCTGGCGTTTAATTGGGCGCAGACCACCTCCTTTCTTCACCACGCCCCAACTAGCCGGGTCCGCACCCCCACTCATTCAATGGGCGTTGCGACCCTGCTAAACCAATCTGACTCTGCGGCCCCTGACAGGTGCTGAACATGCATGGGAAGGTGGTGACAGTCAGGCATCAGGCTGTCAACAGAAAGAAGGACAATCGCTTCGCTGTAGCTCTGGACTCGGAAGAGAATAACATCCATGTAAAGGACATTGTTAAGGTCATCGATGGATCTCACTCGGTGAGAAACGCCCCCTGCATAAGGGACTTTTCCCTTCCTCGCTGCCCCCTTTTCCCTCCCTCCCTGTCCCCTTTTCCCTCCCTCCCTGTCCCCTTTTCCCTCTCTCCCTGTCCCCTTTTCCCTCTCTCCCTCCCCGTCCCCTTTTCCCTCTCTCCCTCCCCGTCCCCTTTTCCCTCTCTCCCTCCCCGTCCCCTTTTCCCTCCCTCCCTCCCTCCCTGTCCCCTTTTCCCTCCCTCCCTCCCTGTCCCCTTTTCCCTCCCTGTCCCCTTTTCCCTCCCTCCCTCCCTGTCCCCTTTTCCCTCCCTCCCTCCCTGTCCCCTTTTCCCTCCCTGTCCCCTTTTCCCTCCCTCCCTCCCTGTCCCCTTTTCCCTCCCTCCCTCCCTGTCCCCTTTTCCCTCCCTGTCCCCTTTTCCCTCCCTCCCTCCCTGTCCCCTTTTCCCTCCCTCCCTCCCTGTCCCCTTTTCCCTCCCTCCCTCCCTGTCCCCTTTTCCCTCCCTCCCTGTCCCCTTTTCCCTCCCTCCCTGTCCCCTTTTCCCTCCCTCCCTGTCCCCTTTTCCCTCCCTGTCCCCTTTTCCCTCCCTGTCCCCTTTTCCCTCCCTGTCCCCTTTTCCCTCCCTCCCTCCCTCCCTGTCCCCTTTTCCCTCCCTCCCTCCCTCCCTCCCTGTCCCCTTTTCCCTCCCTCCCTGTCCCCTTTTCCCTCCCTCCTTTTCCCTCCCTCCCTCCCTCCCTGTCCCCTTTTCCCTCCCTCCCTCCCTGTCCCCTTTTCCCTCCCTCCCTCCCTCCCTGTCCCCTTTTCCCTCCCTCCCTCCCTCCCTGTCCCCTTTTCCCTCCCTCCCTCCCTCCCTCCCTGTCCCCTTTTCCCTCCCTCCCTCCCTGTCCCCTTTTCCCTCCCTCCCTCCCTGTCCCCTTTTCCCTCCCTCCCTCCCTGTCCCCTTTTCCCTCCCTCCCTGTCCCCTTTTCCCTCCCTCCCTCCCTGTCCCCTTTTCCCTCCCTCCCTCCCTCCCTGTCCCCTTTTCCCTCCCTCCCTCCCTCCCTGTCCCCTTTTCCCTCCCTCCCTCCCTCCCTGTCCCCTTTTCCCTCCCTCCCTCCCTCCCTGTCCCCTTTTCCCTCCCTCCCTCCCTCCCTGTCCCCTTTTACCTCCCTCCCTCCCTCCCTGTCCCCTTTTACCTCCCTCCCTCCCTGTCCCCTTTTCCCTGCCTCCCTCCCTCCCTGTCCCCTTCTCCCTCCCTCCCTCCCTCCCTCCCTGTCCCCTTTTCCCTCCCTCCCTCCCTGTCCCCTTTTCCCTCCCTCCCTGTCCCCTTTTCCCTCCCTCCCTCCCTGTCCCCTTTTCCCTCCCTCCCTCCCTGTCCCCTTTTCCCTCCCTCCCTCCCTGTCCCCTTTTCCCTCCCTCCCTCCCTGTCCTCTTTTCTTCCACACACACACACCTTCTCCCGTACACACCCTCTCCCACGTACGCACACGCACCCTCTCCCACGCGCGCACGCACCCTGTCCCAAACGTGCACGCCCCCTCTCCCCCTCAACATGCGCACGCCCCCTCTCCCCCTCAACATGCGCACGCCCCCTCTCCCCCTCAACATGCGCACGCCCCCTCTCCCCCTCAACATGCGCACGCCGACTCTCCCCCTCAACATGCACTTTGTCATCTCTGGCCCTGGTTCCCTCAATGCTACCCGCAGTGACAGACTCTTGCCAGTCTGGTAGGATCAATGGAAATGCAAAGGGCGTCCATTGATCTCAGGATGTGGATACTTGAATCCTTCCCTTCTGTCTAAATGAGCTTGACACCTTGGTCATCCTCTGGGTCTTTCATCTCCAGATGTCCTGCCAGACCTCCTGGCACCACTTGGTAGCCCAGTGGGCTGTCAGAGCATTGGTTCTGAAAGTCCCAGCTCATTTCTGTGCACAAACAGATATGTTTTAAAACACACTGTTCCATAAAATTTACACTTTCTCGCGCGCCCTCTCTCTCTCGCGCGCCCTCTCTCTCTCGCGCGCCCTCTCTCTCTCGCGCGCCCTCTCTCTCTCGCGCGCCCTCTCTCTCGCGCGCCCTCTCTCTCGTGCGCCCTCTCTCTCGCGCGCGCCCTCTCTCACGCGCCCTCTCTCGCGCGCCCTCTCTCGCGCGCCCTCTCTCGCGCGCCCTCTCTCGCGCCCTCTCTCGCGCCCTCTCTCTCGCGCGCCCTCTCTCTCGCGCGCGCCCTCTCTCTCTCGCGCGCCCTCTCTCTCTCGCGCGCGCACGCCCTCTCTCTCTCGCGCCCTCTCTCGCTCACACACTCTCTCGCCCTCTCTCGCTCACACACTCTCTCGCCCTCTCTCGCTCACACACTCTCTCGCCCTCTCTCGCTCACACACTCTCTCGCCCTCTCTCGATCACACACTCTCTCGCCCTCTCGCTCACACACTCGCGCGCCCCCTTCTCTCTCTCGCGCGCGCCCTCTCTCTCTTTCGCGCCCTCTCTCTCTCGCGCCCTCTCTCGCTCACACACTCTCTCGCCCTCTCTTGCTCACACACTCTCTCGCCCTCTCTCGCTCACACCCTCTCTCGCTCACACACTCTCTCGCCCTCTCTCGCTCACACTCTCTCGCCCTCTCTCGATCACACACTCTCTCGCCCTATCTCGATCACACACTCTCTCGCCCTCTCTCGCTCACACTCACACTTTCTCTTTATGTCTCACTTTGTGTCTCACTCTCACTCAGGGCCGCGAGGGAGAAATCAGACATTTATACCGTAATTACTCCTTTCTTCACTGTAAGAAGCTTGTTGAGAACGGTGGGATGTTCGTCTGTAAGTCTCGACACCTGGTTCTGGCTGGAGGCTCCAAGGTAAAGATGGGTCATTGCATGGGTGGGGGACTCGATATCACTTCTCCTCGTTAACCAACTTCCTGTCCCCTGCAGCCTCGTGACGTCACAAACTTCACAATCAGGGGGTTTGCACCAATGAGTCCCCGAATCAGCAGCCCCATGCACCCGAGTGGGGCAGGTAAGTATCTAACTGCCTCCCACCAACCCATGCAAGAGTCTGCCTTTTGCAGGTTACCCAGCAAGCACTGCACACATTTTCTACCCCCCCCCCCCTTTTTTTCCCTTTTGAGACATTAGAGATACCCTCACTGTACAGTTTTATACCCTAATGTCATATATCGTCACTGTCATGTCCACTGCTAGCAGGGCAGCGAGGCGGAATGGCAGGTGGAGGAGCAGGCGGAGGCGGAGGACCAGGCGCAGGAAGGGGACGGGGGCGCAGAGACAACGATTTGATTGGTCAGACTGTGCGAATTTCGCAAGGGCCCTACAAAGGTAAGAGAGGGGAGGCAGGCAGAGAAACACTGTGCAATTGCATCATAGTTATGTCAGGATGCTGGGAAGAGAAGTAGTCACACAATGTTATATTCCCATCCTGGTATGAGACGCACACAGGCTCTTTTCTGGCAGGAAGAGTCAGTGTGTGCAGTGTATTGTGTAGTGTTTTTACATCCTGCATTGTCACGCTGATATTTCCCTGTTGCGCTGTACCACTGTGTTAAACTGTAACCACCCTCTCTGCTTTGGCTCAGGATACATCGGGGTTGTGAAAGATGCCACAGAATCCACGGCCCGAGTGGAGCTTCATTCTACATGTCAGACCATCTCTGTGGATAGACAGCGCCTCACCACTGTGTTAGTCACACTCTGTGTTTATCTGTGTCACTACTGTCCGTCACACTGTGTGTGTGTGTTTGTGTGTGTGTGTGTGTGTGTGTATGTGTTTATCTATGTCCGTTTTCTTTTTGTGTGTGTGTGTGTGTTTATCTATGTCCGTTTTCTTTTTGTGTGTGTGTCTACAGATGCAGTCTGTTGTATCTCCACCCTGCCCCGCAAGTGTGCTGGTGAACCGCGGTCCGAACGTGGAGTGATCACAGTCAAGTGCAGGGCCGGGGGGATTGCCCATCAGGATTAACACAGCGGCGGTCCCTGCTTCTGAATGGGACTATCGCTGGGTTAATCCTACCGGGCTGCATCAGTCAGGAAGAGCTCTGCAGTGAGAGCAGACACAATCAGTTCCTCTCTCTGCGCATCTCTAACAGGCGAGTGCACTGCTTTTAGTTTATATTAATAACATAGGATTAAAGCAGGGGGTCTTTGGAGCATTCATTTCAGCCCCGGGGACCCCCTGCTTCCCGAGTTACAGGCCTCAGTATAGGGTGCCGTTATCTCCTGCACGTTTAAATATCCGGTTACGTGACACGGGAGAATTAAGCGTGCATAGAGATACCGGCACCACATATCGGAGCCTGTATCTCGGGAAGCAGCGGGTCCCCGGGGCTGAAATTAATGCGATTCCGCTCCGGAGACCCCATGCTTCAATCCTATGTTATTAAAATAAAAGCAGCCTGTTAGCGATGCGCAGGGAGAGGGACCGCTTCTGTCTGCTCTCACTGTGCAGCTCTTCCAGACTGATGCTGCCCGGTAGGATTAACGTAGTGATGGAGTCCCATTCAGAAGCAGGGACTCCCACTGCGTTAATTCTAATGGGCAATTAGTCTGTGTGCGGTGGTTCCGCGATCAGGCCGCAGCCACCTGCGGTTTCCTGGCCGACTACGCGACAAACCATCTGACTGCATCTGTATGTCTGCCTCTCTGGGTTATTTTCTCTTTGCTCTCTCTTATTCTCCCTTTCTTTTATTCTTTTCCCCCCCCCTCTTTTTCTTGAGTATTAATTCCAAGCTCTTCCCACTCACAGCGGTTCCCGGCGCCCTGGAGGAATGACCTCTACTCACGCACGGACTCCCATATATGGCTCCCAGACCCCCATGTACACCACTGGCTCCAGGACCCCTATGTACGGCTCGCAGACTCCGCTGCATGATGGTGCGTCTGAATCTCCCTTTTCCACTCAGGCCGCGGTCCCAGTGCCTCCTGGTGTGCGCTGCGCGTACAAGCACCGCCCCTCTCTCTTTTCCCCCCATCTCACTCTCCCCTCCCGTCTCTCTTCTCCCCCTCTCTTCCCTCCCTCTCTTCCCTCTCATCTATCTTCTCTCTACCCCTTTATTTCCTCTCTTCCCTCTTACCCCTCTCTTCCCTCTCTCCCCCCTCTCTCTCCCCTCTTACCCCTCTCTTCCCCTCTTTTCCCCTCTCTTTCCCTCTCTTTCCCTCTTTTCCCCTCTTTTCCCCTCTCTTTCCCTCTCTCTTCCCCTCTTTTCCCATCTCTTCCCTCTTTTCCTCTCTTCCATCTCTTCTTTCTTTACCCCCTCTCTCCCCCCCTCTGTTTCCCTCCCTCTCCCTTCCCCGCCCCCCCTTCCCTCTTCCCCGCCCCCCCTTCCCTCTTCCCCGCCCCCTCTTCCCCGCCCCCCTTCCCTCTTCCCTGCCCCCCTTCCCTCTTCCCTGCCCCCCTTCCCTCTTCCCCGCCTTCCCCTCTCTTCCCCTTCCCTCTTCCCCTCTCTTCCCCTCTATTTCCTCTCTCTTCCCTCTTACCCCTCTCCCCCTGACTTTCCCCTCTCCCGCTCTTCCCCTCTCTTCCTCTCTCTCTTCCATCTCTTCTCTCTTTACCCCCTCTCTGCCCCTCCCCCCCCCTCTGTTTTCCCGTCCCCCTTTTTTTCTCAGAAGTCCCTCTCCTCACTGTTCTGATCTATTTTGCAGGAAGCCGTACTCCTCACTATGGATCGCAGACCCCTCTGCACGACGGCAGCAGAACTCCAGCTCAGAGCGGAGCCTGGGACCCCAACAACCCCAACACCCCCTCCAGGTAGAGATTGGCATATTGCAATATCATAGTGACACTGTGGTAATAAACACTGATGGTAAGTCAACCTGTGACTGCGGGATTTCTTGGTACCGGCTTGTGGGGCCACAGGTATATAGCTGCTGATGCTGCCATGTGTGGAGCCGTCTCTCACAGAGCTGTCATAAGCTCCTCCATTTCTTCCTGCTGGGCTTCTGTCTATATTACAGTGACAGGAAAAGAATTAGGGATGGTGGAGTGGAGCGTTTGGCAGCTAAGGCCTGGGACATAGTAGTGTGAGCAAGGCTGAGCCGTGCTGAGCCGCGCTCACACTCGACACTGAGCCCCTGCAGCCGCAATGAGAGCGGCTTTAGCAGGGGCTCGCGCACGCTTGGGGAAGCGTGTGTCTCACGAAGTTTTCAGAGTTGGCGCTCGCCGGAGCGCAGGGCCGGTCACGTGAGCGGTTCGCCCAATGAGGGCGAACCAGCTCCGTGACGTCACTGGCCTGCCCCCGACACGGACAGCGCGCTGTGTAAAACCAGGGAAAGCACCGCTCTCCCTGAGCATCAGCGCGCCTCCGCACGGATAAAATGACTATGTCCCAGGTAAGGGAGAGAGAGAGCGTGCAGCTCCTGCAACAAAGCATACTGCTCTTCTCTCCCTGGGTCTCAATTCCTACCACCTCCTGGGACACCTCTTAACCCCTTCTCCACCCTGGGACTCTTCTCTTAACCCCTCGTCCCCCACCGTGTCACCTCTCTCCATAATCCCTCAATGATTCATTTTATTTTTATTTCAAAGCACACTGTATTTATAAAATAAAAAAATTCCAAAAATGTATTTTTTGATACATTTGTACTGATTTATTAGAACATTGTAGACTTTTCTTTCTAAAAATATTTATTGTGATAAATTTATCAATATTGTTATTGTAGGAGTTTTTTTGTTATCGCCCAGCCCTCCAGGTGATTCTGTCTATCTCTCCTTTTCGTTCCTCTTTCTCTTTTCTGCCTCACCCTTTGTCTCTTTATCCTCACCCTTGAGGATGTCTCTCTCCACAACCTTCCTTTCTCTCTCCACAACCTTCCTTGCTCTCTCTCTCTCCTGACCCATCTCTATCCTCTTTCTCCCTCTCTCCTCCTTTCTCCCTCTCCTCCTGTCTCCCTCTTTCCTCCTCTCTCCCTCTTTCCTCCTCTCTCCCTCTTTCCTCCTCTCTCCATCTTTCCTTCTCTCTCCCTCTTTCCTCCTCTCTCCCTCTTTCCTCCTCTCTCCCTCTCTCCTCCTCTCTCCTCCTCTCTCCCTCTCTTCTCCTCTCTCCCTCTGTCCTTCTCGCTCTTCTTGCTCTCCTCTCTCTTCTCTGTCTCAAGCTCTGTCTCTTCCCGTCTTAGGCTCTGTCTCTTCCCATCTTACGCTCTGTCTCCACAGGGCGGATGAGGAGTACGACTACAGATACGATGACGAGCCCTCTCCATCACCACAGGGCTATGGAGGGACCCCCAACCCACAGACTCCGGGGTACCCTGATGTGCCGTCCCCCCAGATCAACGCTCCATATAACCCGCAGACCCCAGGGACACCGGCTATGTGAGTGACACACCCCTCCCCCTTAGTGTCCCTTCGCCTCACCCTGTGAGTGATATAACACCCCCTCCAACACTTTCCCTCCTATATGAGAAAGACACTGACTTCCTCATTTAAAACCCACTGTACTGCAGTCTCCCTCATATAACACCCCCTTTCTCCTGCAGTGTCTCATGTAATACCCCCTTTCTCCTGCAGTGTCTCATGTAACACCCCCTTTCTCCTGCAGTGTCTCATATAACACCCCCTTTCTCCTGCAGTGTCTCATATAACACCCCCTTTCTCCTGCAGTATCTCATATAAAACCCCCTTTCTCCTGCAGTGTCTCATATAACACCCCCTTTCTCCTGCAGTATCTCATGTAATACCCCCTTTCTCCTGCAGTGTCTCATGTAATACCCCCTTTCTCCTGCAGTTATCTCATATAACACCCCCTTTCTCCTGCAGTGTCTCATGTAATACCCCCTTTCTCCTGCAGTGTCTCCTCATATGATACCCCCCAGTGTTTCCTTATCTCACCCTCCTCCTCTTGTCTTCCAGGTATAACACAGACCAGTTCTCTCCGTATACTGCTCCCTCCCCGCAAGGCTCCTACCAGCCCAGCCCCAGTCCACAGAGCTACCAACAAGTGGCACCCAGCCCTGTCGGCTACCAGAACACCCACTCACCAGCCAGTTATCACCCCACGCCTTCGCCCATGGCATACCAGGTACTGAAACCCACCCATAAATATACCATGTGCAGACACCCAGCTACCACCTCATCCATCACCCATAATATACCAGGTTGAGAAACACTGCTACCAGCTCACCCATAATATAATATACGAGGTACTGATAGTCCCCTATCACCTATAATATACCAGGTACTGACACCCAGCTACCACCTCAACCTTACTATACCTGCTTCTGACACCCAGCTACTGGCCTCACCCATAATATTCTAGATACTGACACCCCTCTACCACTCAACCCGTAATCTGATACCTTCCTACCACCTTACCCATAATATACTCTCGCTGTAACTCTGTGTACTTGCGCGTCCACAGACTTTCCCATGCACAATGTTTTGTTTGTTTCCGAGTGTAACTCTCTGCTCCTCTCCTTCCCAGGCAAGTCCCAGTCCCAGCCCTATGGGTTACAGCCCGATGACCCCGGGCGCCCCCTCCCCCGGCGGTTACAACCCTCACACTCAGGTTCCTCCATAGAACAGATCTCCAGCGACTGGGTGACCATGGACATCCAGGTGAAAGTGAGGGACACTTACCAGGACAGCCAGGTGGTGGGACAGACCGGAGTCATCCGCAGCGTCACCGTGAGTGCCCCTGTCCTGCTTTCACCATAGAGTGATTTATGTAATCCCTCAGATCAGTGCCTCTTACTCACAACTCCTGAGATCCCCCAACCTCATATTCATACCTCCATTCATATCCCTCCTGCGGCCTTCTCCCCAGGACACAGGCCACTCTTTACTCTCTTCAGGACCCTTCTCTCCTCACTTCCCGTCAACTTCTCTGAGCTTAGATTCCCTCCCTCTCCTATGGGACATTTCTTCAAACAATGTGATGGATCAGCGCAGGTACAGTATTGGGGGTCCTGTCTATCCAGAGCTCACCTCTCCCTCTCACACAGGGAGGTCTCTGCAGTGTGGTAGGATAGCACAGGCATAGTATTGGACTCTTGGCTTTATCCAGTCACCTTTTCTCTCTCCCACACAGGGTGGCCTCTGTTCTGTGCTCCTGCAGGACAGTGAGAAAGTGATCAGCATCTCTGGGGATCACCTGGAGCCCATCACACCCACCAAGAACAGCAGGGTAAGGCAATAAGGCACCTCAGGCTAAGGGAGAGCAGCAGCTACTGTGGCAGGACCGGGTAATTACAGATGTAGCCAGCCTTACATAGTTACATAGTAGATGAGGTTGAAAAAAGACATATGTCCATCAAGTTCAACCTATGCTAAATTAGATACTTTATCCTATATCTATACTTACTTATTGATCCAGAGGAAGGCCTTAACGTCTTTGGTTCCGCAACGGTAGCGGAACGGAAGGATTAACACTGTGGGAGGTCCCATTCAGACGCATGGACCCCCGCAGCCCGGCGTATTTTCCCCCCTGCCGGGAAAAGCCACGGAAACACAACCGCAGCATCGGGAATGCGATAGAGGAGAATGGACCCCCACAAGCAACCTGAGGTTTTTGCTTTCCCTATAGTCACGGCAAATACAAAATGCCATGGCTGCAGGCTGCTCGTGGGGGTCCATTCTCCTCTATCAGACCCGCAGCCATGATCTGGCTACATCTGTATGTTTAATGTATGTAGTTGCATATGTCAGCTACGTCATATTATGTATGTAGTATGACCTCAATAAGGTTGCTGTAAAGTTAGAGAATAGCGGTTTGTAACTAGAGAGTACTTGCCACTAGTAGAAATCCCTATTATTGGCGCACAACAGACCATAAATGATATAGGTCCAATGATGCCCACACTGAGTGCTGTAAAGTTAGCATGTAGCTGGGAGGATAATTTGAGAGTGAGGTGCACATGTGAGTCCTGTGTGACCCCCTCTCTGTCCCCTGTGTTACTTTCTCCCCTGTGCAGGTGAAGGTGATCCTGGGGAGGATCGTGAGGCAATGGGTGTCTTGCTCAGTATAGACAATGAAGATGGCATTGTGCGAATGGACCTTGATGAGCAGCTCAAGATCCTCAACCTTCACTTCTTGGGCAAAATGGAGTCCTGAGCTTTGGGTGTGGAGCCTGCATCCCCCAAGCACCATCCACACTGTCACTCTTCCCCTCCCCCCAAGCACTGCAGAGGGGTTGGTCACACTTTTTTGTACAGCTGCAGTGTGTTTGCAGAAGTGTGAATACTGTAGCTGCTTGTGGCGTGATCTTTATTGCAGGGAAATAATAAAACGCTTCTCTAATTGTTTTCATCTCTTCTAAGAAGAGATATAGCCGCTGATCAGAACTCTGCCTATCTGCCTTCAGATCGGCTTTACCTAGCCTCATAGAATATCTATCTCTAGTTCTCATAATGTTCCCCGTTTCTTCAAGGCGTCTGAGCGCCAAGCTAGTTCAGCTGTAACAGCTGCAAAGATGGGCTGTGTGGTTGTAACCAATCTCCTGCCGTACTCGGCACCCATGTGAGGCTGTAGGAAGGAGAGGAGCCAGCAGGAGCTCAGCTTATAGACATTTAGTTCTTTTTTTTTTTTTTTTTTTTGTACAATTTTGGGTTTTATCTCCCATGGCCAATGTGTGAAATCTCCATCCACAGGAACTGACCATACTTCACTTAACCATTCAGTGTGAGGCTTTGTTTCTAAATCTGGTTACACTTCCTGCCTCCCAGGCAGCCCACTCCCTTCTCTGCCAGAGCACAGCAATGTGTACGTGAAGCAATGTGTTGGATAGCCCCTCTGGCAGTGAAGTGTCAGCCTCACAGACTGTATCTATATGTGCATCGCGTATAGGATTTGTGTTCTTGTATTTGTGAGCTGACCATTTTTATAGTTACTTTTGTTTTTTCCCTCCATTATCTTGGATTGAACCAGTGGCGCTGAGTTCTCGTACTGCAGTGACACGGTGTAATATTTATATGGTGCAGTCAATAAACCAGAGGAAACCCTTCAGTAGTGTTATGTCTTCACTTTATATGAGAGGCAAAGACAAAAAAACAGCACACGACGCTCATAGTGCATTAAATATTTATAAAAAAAAGCATATAAAAATGGTAAGTATTGTGCATACCTCAAAAAAGAATAAATGGAGCATGTCATATGACAATTCACGTTACCACGCCCGAAATGCTGAAAAGGGAACCTCTCTCGTCACACACTGGGGGTAGTCCGCAGATGTCCCCAAGTCTTGGGCAAGTGGCACCGCCGGGGGGCACTAGACAATCCTCCAAGAGACCCTGTGGTAGGGATGGGGCAGTCCAAGAAGATGGTACAGGTAACAATCCAAACGACCGATAAACAAGTCCCGTTAGCAGCAATAAGCCAGAAGGGCTACCGTGGGACACAGTGCATTTGGCAGTAACTCGCTACCAACGTGAGACTGCAGATAAGTCCACAGAGCAGCGTGTGTGGCAGCGAGGGAGAAGAAGCCAGGCAACCAGTGTCTACCAGTAGTACATACAAATGCGTCGCTCCCGATGACGTCACCAGATGTGAAGGCGAGATGCCGCTACCAGTATCAGTCAGGATCAGTGATGGCAATCTAACGCGTTTCGTAGCACAGCAAGGCCACTTCATCAGAGATAGCCAATCTAACAAATGATCCCAATAAATACCCATGAGCCCACACCGATAGGTCGGACATAGGGGGAGTGTCTGACCAATCAGGGCGGGGTCCAACGGGAAACAGCAAAGCTGCAAGATAATTCTTGCTAATGATATCACATAAAATTTATTAGATGCATAAAATGAGCTGTAAAAGGGAACAAAAGAGAAAAAAAAGTTAAAAATCACAAAGGGCTACATAGTATCACCCACACATTAAGAGGCTAGTAATATGCAGAGGAGGAACATAAGTTATTGCATGAGTGGTATGAAACCAACAATTAACCCTGCAAAGAATCTGTTAAAGAAAGTGACAGACAAAAAGTCTCTAAATAGGAATATACCTAAACACTAACATCCGGATAAATACAAAAAGACCATGGGAGAGTGGTCACATCAATGAAACAAAAAATGAATCGAAAGAAAAGGGACTAAAAATCTAACAAGGTGTCTCGCCTTGAGAAAGGCCCCACTGGGGGACCGAAACGTCGTTTTTTGTGTCTTCTATCAAATATACAAAAATGTATGATTCACTTACCTGAGTGCTGTCCCTTGACGTCGTGTTGCAACCGGTATCGTATGGTGTGTATATATATATATATATATATATATTTTTTTTGCTTGACAAATCACCCAAAAATCTACTCGCCATCTGGCCCCGCCCCTAGTCCCCAAAAATAATACATTGAATAAATTCCTAGTGAGAACAACATTCGTTTTTGACATAAGTTTATTTATTGTATTAAACTATACTACAATTAGTCCTTGTTACATAGGTGTGGTGTGTACATAAATCTCGGATCTGGAAAAAAAAAGCCAGATATGAATGACTAGTTTCCTGAACCCCTTAACCAGTGTCTGGATGCCCCCGCTTCACAATTTCTAAGCAGCAATCCCGCCTGAGATCTTACCTGATCTGCAGTCCCTCAATGTCCAGGTACCCTCATTCCCGCAATGTTAGGCCGCGATTATAGTGCCGTCGATGGCGACACGATGGGTGACGTCACCGTCGCCACAGGCTAAAGTTATATTTCGCTGGGTGGCGGCTTCGCGGGTTTCCTGGCATTTGATTGGTTCAAGGGCCGTTACATGAGGCGACAGCCCTTGAAAAATCAAATTTTGCCGGCTACCAGTTTTCGCAACGTCGGATTGTCGCCGTCGCGCTTACTATAAACGCACACGGCGGCGACAATGCATTTGTTTTCGGGCGACGTCGCGCCGCCGGCACTATAAGCGCGGCCTTATATGTTGGAGGGGAGGTGTTCCCTACCTATCTTCTGGGTTACCGGGGATTCCGATGTCTCCCGTGTGAAGCGTGAGTCAGATCTGGAAGAAAGCAGTATAGGTTATTTCGGTGTAGGTATAGGGCAGTTACATAGTTACATAGTAGATGAGGTTGAATAAAGACGTAGGTCCATCAAGTTCACCTATGCTAAATTTAGACAACAGATACTTTATCCTATATCAATACTTATTAATCCAGAGGAAGGCAAACAAAAAAAAACCATTAAGGGGAAAAAATAATTCCTTCCTGACTCCAAGAATTGGCAATCGGATTAATCCCTGGATCAACATCCTTCCCATGTATACTTATTTGGTATATCCCTGTATACCTTTCCATCTAAAAAGATGTCCAACCTTTTTTTGAACAAATCTATTGTATCTGCCATCACAGTCTCCATGGGTAATGAATTCCACATTTTAACTGCCCTTACTGTAAAGAACCATTTCCTTTGTTGCTGGTGAAATTTCCTTTCCTCCAACCTTACGGGATGGTCCCGAGTCCTTTGTACTGCCCGTGGAATGATAGTTATTTTGAAAGCTCTTTGTATTGTCCCTGAATATATTTGTATATAGTTATCATATCCCCTCTTAGACGCCTCTTTTCTAATGTAAATAAATCTAATTTAGCTAGCCTCTCCTCATAAGTTAGAATGCCCATCCCCTTTATTAATTTGGTGGCTCTTCTCTGCACTCTCTAGTACCATAATGTATTTTCTTAGGATTGGTGCCCAAAATTGTACTCCATATTCAAGGTGTGGTCTTACTAATGCTTTGTAAAGGGCATAATTATGTTTACTTCCTTTCCATCTATTGCCCGTTTGATGCAAGATAAGATCTTGTTTGCCTTTGCAGCTACTGCATGACATTGGGCACTATTGCTAAGCCTGCTGTCTACAAGCACTCCTAAATCCTTCTCCATCAAGGATTCCCCAATTTATCCCCATTTAATTTGTAAGTCGCCTTTTTATTCTTGCATCCCAAATGCATAACCTTACATTTATCTGTATTAAACCTCATCTGCCATTTCCTGCCCACGTTTCCAGTCTCTCCAAGTCCTTCTGAAGAGAAATTACATCCTGCTCTGATTCTGTTACCTTACACAATTTAGTATCATCAGCAAAGATGGGGACTTTGCTCTCGATGCCAACCTCAAGGTCATTAATAAACAAGTTTAAAAAGCAGGGGTCCCAGTACCGATCCTGAGGTACTCCACTCACGACTTTAGTCCAACCTGAAAAAGTTCCACTTATGACAACCCTCTGTTGTCTGTCCTTTAACCTGTTTTCAATCCAGGTGCATATATTATTACTGAGTCCAATTTTCTTTATTTTGTACACCAACCTCTTGTGTGAAACCTTATCAAAAGCCCTTTGCAAAATCTAAGTAGACCACATCAATTGCATTACCCTGGTGTAAATTCCTACTTACCTCCTCAAAGAAACAAATAAGGTTATTTTGCAAGATCTATCCTTCATAAATCCATGCTGACTATTACTAATAATTTTGTTTTCCATTAGGTATTCCTGAATATTATCCTGTATTAAACCTTCAAGTAGTTTCCCTACTATTGAAATCAGGCTTACAGGTCTGTAATTCCCTGGCTGTGATCTAGCTCCCTTTTTAAATATAGGCACCACATCTGCTTTACGCCAATCTTGTGGTACTGAGCCTGTGGAAATGGAGTCCTTGAATATTAAGTACTAGCTAATATACCCGGCGTTGCCCGGGCGTGGAAGGGCAGGGGGCATGGAAGGGCGGGCGGGCCAAGTGGCGGGGAGGGCAAAGGGCAGGGGGGCAAAGGGCAGGGAGGGGCGGGGGGGGCAAAGGGCAGGGAGGGGCGGGGGGGGCAAAGGGCAGGGAGGGGCGGGGGGCAAAGGGCAGGGAGGGGCGGGGGGCAAAGGGCAGGGAGGGGCGGGGGGGCAAAGGGCAGGGAGGGGCGGGGGGGCAAAGGGCAGGGAGGGGCGGGGGGGCAAAGGGCAGGGAGGGGTGGGGGGGGCAAAGGGCAGGGAGGGGTGGGGGGCAAAGGGCAGGGAGGGGTGGGGGGGCAAAGGCAGGGAGGGGTGGGGGGGCAAAGGGCAGGGAGGGGCGGGCAAAAGGCAGGGAGGGCGGGCAAAAGGCAGGGAGGGGTGGGCAAAAGGCAGGGAGGGGCAGGGGGGGCAAAAGGCAGGGAGGGGCAGGGGGGGCAAAAGGCAGGGAGGGGCAGGGGGGGCAAAAGGCAGGGAGGGGCGGGGGGGGGCAAAAGGCAGGGAGGGGCGGGGGGGGCAAAAGGCAGGAGGGGCGGGGGGGGCAAAAGGCAGGGAGGGGCGGGGGGGCAAAGGGCAGGGAGGGGGGGGCAAAGGGCAGGGAGGGGCAGAGGGCTGGGAGGGGCAGAGAGCAGGGAGGGGCGGGGGGGCTAATGACAGGGAGGTGCAAGAGGGTAGGGAGGGGCAAGAGGGCAGGGAGGGGCAAAGGGCAGGGAGGGGCAGGGAGGGGCAAAGGGCAGGGAGGGGCAGGGGGGCAAAGGGCAGGGAGGGGCAGGGGCAAAGGTCAGGGAGGGGCAGGGGGCAAAGGTCAGGGAGGGGCGGGGGGGCAAAGGTCAGGGAGGGGCGGGGGGGCAAAGGTCAGGGAGGGGCGGGGGGGCAAAGGTCAGGGAGGGGCGGGGGGCAAAGGTCAGGGAGGGGCAGGGGGGCAAAGGTCAGGAGGGGCGGGGGGGGGGGCAAAGGTCAGGGAGGGGCGGGGGGGGGCAAAGGTCAGGGAGGGGCGGGGGGGCAAAGGTCAGGGAGGGGCGGGGGGGCAAAGGTCAGGGAGGGGCGGGGGGGCAAAGGTCAGGGAGGGGCGGGGGGGGGGCAAAGGTCAGGGAGGGGCGGGGGGGCAAAGGTCAGGGAGGGGCGGGGGGGCAAGGTCAGGAGGCGGGGGCAAAGGTCAGGGAGGGGCGGGGGGGCAAAGGTCAGGGAGGGGCGGGGGGGCAAAGGTCAGGGAGGGCGGGGGGGCAAAGGTCAGGGAGGGGCGGGGGGCAAAGGTCAGGGAGGGGCGGGGGGCAAAGGTCAGGGAGGGGCGGGGGGCAAAGGTCAGGGAGGGGCGGGGGGCAAAGGTCAGGGAGGGGCGAGGGGGCAAAGGTCAGGGAGGGGCGGGGGGCAAAGGTCAGGGAGGGGCGGGCGGGGCAAAGGTCAGGGAGGGGCGGGGCGGGGCAAAGGTCAGGAGGGACGGGGGGGGCAAAGGTCAGGAGGGGCGGGGGGGCAAAGGTCAGGGAGGGGCGGGGGGGGGCAAAGGTCAGGGAGGGGCGGGGGGGGCAAAGGTCAGGGAGGGGCGGGGGGGGGCAAAGGTCAGGGAGGGGCGGGGGGGGAGGCAAAGGTCAGGGAGGGGCGGGGGGAGGCAAAGGTCAGGGAGGGGCGGGGGGAGGCAAAGGTCAGGGAGGGGCGGGGGGGGCAAAGGTCAGGGAGGGGCGGGGGGGGGCAAAGGTCAGGGAGGGCCGGGGGGGGGGCAAGGTCAGGGAGGGCGGGGGGGGGGGCAAAGGTCAGGGAGGGCGGGGGGGAAAAGGTCAGGAGGGCCGGGGGGGGCAAAGGTCAGGGAGGGCCGGGGGGGGGCAAAGGTCAGGGAGGGGCGGGGGGGCAAAGGTCAGGAGGGGCGGGGGGGGCAAAGGTCAGGGAGGGGCGGGGGGGGGCAAAGGTCAGGGAGGGGCGGGGGGGGCAAAGGTCAGGGAGGGGCGGGGGGGGCAAGGTCAGGGAGGGGCGGGGGGGGCAAAGGTCAGGGAGGGGCGGGGGGGGGCAAAGGTCAGGGAGGGCGGGGGGGGCAAAGGTCAGGGAGGGGCGGGGGGGGGCAAAGGTCAGGGAGGGGCGGGGGGGCAAAGGTCAGGGAGGGGCGGGGGGGGCAAAGGTCAGGGAGGGCGGGGGGGCAAAGGTCAGGGAGGGCGGGGGGCAAAGGTCAGGGAGGGGCGGGGGGCAAAGGTCAGGAGGGGCGGGGGGGCAAAGGTCAGGGAGGGGCGGGGGGGCAAAGGTCAGGGGAGGGGCGGGGGGGCAAAGGTCAGGGAGGGGCGGGGGGGCAAAGGTCAGGGAGGGGCGGGGGGGGCAAAGGTCAGGGAGGGGCGGGGGGGGGCAAAGGTCAGGGAGGGGCGGGGGGGCAAAGGTCAGGGAGGGGCGGGGGGGCAAAGGTCAGGGAGGGGCGGGGGGGGCAAAGGTCAGGGAGGGGCGGGGGGGGCAAAGGTCAGGGAGGGGCGGGGGGGGCAAAGGTCAGGGAGGGGCGGGGGGCAAAGGTCAGGGAGGGGCGGGGGGGCAAAGGTCAGGGAGGGGCGGGGGGCAAAGGTCAGGGGAGGGGCGGGGGGGCAAAGGTCAGGGAGGGGCGGGGGGGCAAAGGTCAGGGAGGGGCGGGGGGGCAAAGGTCAGGGAGGGGCGGGGGGGCAAAGGTCAGGGAGGGGCGGGGGGGGGCAAAGGTCAGGGAGGGGCGGGGGGGGGCAAAGGTCAGGGAGGGGTGGGGGGGGGCAAAGGTCAGGGGAGGGGCGGGGGGGGGCAAAGGTTTGGGAGGGGCGGGGGGGGCAAAGGTCAGGGAGGGGGGGCAAAGAGCAGGGAGGGGGGGCAAAGGGCAGGGAGGGGGGCAAAGGGCAGGGAGGGGGGGGGCAAAGGGCAGGGAGGGGGGGGCAAAGGGCAGGGAGGGGGGGCAAAGGGCAGGGAGGGGCAGAGGGCTGGGAGGGGCAGAGGGCAGGGAGGGGCGGAGGGCTAAGGACAGGGAGGTGCAAGAGGGTAGGGAGGGGCAAGAGGGCAGGGAGGGGCGGGGGGCAAGAGGGCAGGGAGGGGCGGGGGGCAAGAGGGCAGGGAGGGGCGGGGGGGCAAAGGCAGGGAGGGGCAGGGGGGCAAAGGGCAGGGAGGGGCAGGGGGGCAAAGGCAGGGAGGGGCAGGGGGGCAAAGGTCAGGGAGGGGCAAGGGGGCAAAGGTCAGGGAGGGGCGGGGGGGCAAAGGTCAGGGAGGGGCGGGGGGCAAAGGTCAGGGAGGGGCGGGGGGCAAAGGTCAGGGAGGGGCGGGGGGGCAAAGGTCAGGAGGGGCGGGGGGGCAAAGGTCAGGGAGGGGCGGGGGGGCAAAGGTCAGGGAGGGGCGGGGGGGCAAAAGTCAGGGAGGGGCGGGGGGGCAAAGGTCAGGGAGGGGCGGGGGGGCAAAGGTCAGGGAGGGGCGGGGGGGCAAAAGTCAGGGAGGGGCGGGGGGCAAAGGTCAGGGAGGGGCGGGGGGGCAAAGGTCAGGGAGGGGCGGGGTGGCAAAGGTCAGGGAGAGACGGGGGGCAAAGGTCAGGGAGGGGCGGGGGGCAAAGGTCAGGGAGGGGCGGGGGGCAAAGGCCAGGGAGGGCGGGGGGGGGGCAAAGGTCAGGGAGGCCCAGGGGGGGCAAAGGTCAGGGAAGGGCGGGGGGGGGCAAAGGTCAGGGAAGGGCGGGGGGGGGGCAAAGGTCAGGGAGGGGCGGGGGGGGCAAAGGTCAGGGAGGGGCGGGGGGGGGCAAAGGTCAGGGAGGGGCGGGGGGGGGGCAAAGGTCAGGGAGGGGCGGGGGGGGGGGGGCAAAGGTCAGGGAGGGCGGGGGGCAAAGGTCAGGGAGGGGCGGGGGGGCAAAGGTCAGGGAGGGGCGGGGGGGGGCAAAGGTCAGGGAGGGGCGGGGGGGGCAAAGGTCAGGGAGGGGCGGGGGGCAAAGGTCAGGGAGAGGCGGGGGGCAAAGGTCAGGGAGGGGTGGGGGGCAAAGGTCAGGGAGGGGCGGGGGGGCAAAGGTCAGGGAGGGGCGGGGGCAAAGGTCAGGGAGGGGCGGGGGGGCAAAGGTCATGGAGGGGCGGGGGGGCAAAGGTCAGGGAGGGGCGGGGGGGCAAAGGTCAGGGAGGGGCGGGGGGGCAAAGGTCAGGGAGGGGCGGGGGGGCAAAGGTCAGGGAGGGGCGGGGGGCAAAGGTCAGGGAGGGGCGGGGGGCAAAGGTCAGGGAGGGGCGGGGGGCAAAGGTCAGGGAGGGGCGGGGGGCAAAGGTCAGGGAGGGGCGGGGGGCAAAGGTCAGGGAGGGGCGGGGGGCAAAGGTCAGGGAGGGGCGGGGGGCAAAGGTCAGGGAGGGGCGGGGGGGCAAAGGTCAGGGAGGGGCGGAGGGGCAAAGGTCAGGGAGGGGCGGGGGGCAAAGGTCAGGGAGGGGCGGGGGGGCAAAGGTCAGGAGGGGCGGGGGGGCAAAGGTCAGGGAGGGGCGGGGGGCAAAGGTCAGGGAGGGGCGGGGGGGCAAAGGTCAGGGAGGGGCGGGGGGGCAAAGGTCAGGGAGGGGCGGGGGGCAAAGGTCAGGAGGGGCGGGGGGGGCAAAGGTCAGGGAGGGGCGGGGGGGCAAAGGTCAGGGAGGGGCGGGGGGCAAAGGTCAGGGAGGGGCGGGGGGGGCAAAGGTCAGGGAGGGGCGGGGGGGCAAAGGTCAGGGAGGGGCGGGGGGGCAAAGGTCAGGGAGGGGCGGGGGGGGCAAAGGTCAGGGAGGGGCGGGGGGGGCAAAGGTCAGGGAGGGCGGGGGGGGCAAAGGTCAGGGAGGGGCGGGGGGGCAAAGGTCAGGGAGGGGCGGGGGGGGCAAAGGTCAGGGAGGGGCGGGGGGGGGGCAAAGGTCAGGGAGGGGCGGGGGGGGGGGCAAAGGTCAGGGAGTGGCGGGGGGGAAAGGTCAGGGAGGGGGGGGAAAGGTCAGGGAGGGGGGGGAAAGGTCAGGGAGGGCGGGGGCAAAGGTCAGGGAGGGGCGGGGGGCAAAGGTCAGGGAGGGGCGGGGGCAAAGGTCAGGGAGGGGCGGGGGGGGCAAAGGTCAGGGAGGGCGGGGGGGCAAAGGTCAGGGAGGGGCGGGGGGGCAAAGGTCAGGGAGGGGCGGGGGGGCAAAGGTCAGGGAGGGGCGGGGGGGGCAAAGGTCAGGGAGGGGCGGGGGGGGCAAAGGTCAGGGAGGGGCGGGGGGGCAAAGGTCAGGAGGGGCGGGGGGGGGGCAAAGGTCAGGGAGGGGCGGGGGGGCAAAGGTCAGGGAGGGGCGGGGGGGCAAAGGTCAGGGAGGGGCGGGGGGGGGCAAAGGTCAGGAGGGGCGGGGGGGGCAAAGGTCAGGGAGGGGCGGGGGGGGCAAAGGTCAGGGAGGGGCGGGGGGGGCAAAGGTCAGGGAGGTGCAAGAGGGTAGGGAGGGGCAAGAGGGCAGGGGAGCAAGAGGGCAGGGGGGCAAGAGGGCAGGGAGGGAGGGAGTGGGGCAAAGGGCAGGGGGGGCAAGAGGCAGGGAGGGCTAGAGGGCAGGGAGGACGGGGGGGCCAAAGGGCAGGGAGGGGCGGGGGTGCCAAAGGGCAGGGAGGGAGAGAGGGAGGGAGGGGGGCAAAGGGCAGGGGGGCAAGAGGGCAGGGGGGGCGGGGGGGCAAAGGTCAGGGAGGGGCGGGGGGGCAAAGGTCAGGGAGGGGCGGGGGGGCAAAGGTCAGGGAGGGGCGGGGGGGCAAAGGTCAGGGAGGGGCGGGGGCAAAGGTCAGGGAGGGGCGGGGGCAAAGGTCAGGGAGGGGCGGGGGCAAAGGTCAGGGAGGGGCGGGGGGGGCAAGGTCAGGGAGGGGCGGGGGGCAAAGGTCAGGGAGGGGCGGGGGGGGCAAAGGTCAGGGAGGGGCGGGGGGGGCAAAGGTCAGGGAGGGGCGGGGGGGCAAAGGTCAGGGAGGGGCGGGGGGGGGGCAAAGGTCAGGGAGGGGCGGGGGGGGGGGGGGCAAAGGTCAGGGAGTGGCGGGGGGGAAAGGTCAGGGAGGGGGGGGAAAGGTCAGGGAGGGGGGGGGAAAGGTCAGGGAGGGGCGGGGGGCAAAGGTCAGGGAGGGGCGGGGGGGGCAAAGGTCAGGGAGGGGCGGGGGGGGCAAAGGTCAGGGAGGGGCGGGGGGGGCAAAGGTCAGGGAGGGGCGGGGGGGGCAAAGGTCAGGGAGGGGCGGGGGGGGCAAAGGTCAGGGAGGGGCGGGGGGCAAAGGTCAGGGAGGGGCGGGGGGGGCAAAGGTCAGGGAGGGGCGGGGGGGGCAAAGGGTCAGGGAGGGGCGGGGGGGGCAAAGGTCAGGGAGGGGCGGGGGGGCAAAGGTCAGGGAGGGCGGGGGGGCAAAGGTCAGGGAGGGGCGGGGGGGGGCAAAGGTCAGGGAGGGGCGGGGGGGGGCAAAGGTCAGGGAGGGGCGGGGGGGCAAAGGTCAGGGAGGGGCGGGGGGGGCAAAGGTCAGGGAGGGGCGGGGGGGGCAAAGGTCAGGGAGGTGCAAGAGGGTAGGGAGGGGCAAGAGGGCAGGGGAGCAAGAGGGCAGGGGGGCAAGAGGGCAGGGAGGGAGGGAGTGGGGCAAAGGGCAGGGGGGGCAAGAGGCAGGGAGGGCTAGAGGGCAGGGAGGGACGGGGGGCCAAAGGGCAGGGAGGGGCGGGGGTGCCAAAGGCAGGGAGGGAGAGAGGGAGGGAGGGGGGCAAAGGGCAGGGGGGGCAAGAGGGCAGGGGGGGCGGGGGGGCAAAGGTCAGGAGGGGCGGGGGGGCAAAGGTCAGGGAGGGGCGGGGGGGGCAAAGGTCAGGGAGGGGCGGGGGGCAAAGGTCAGGGAGGGGCGGGGGGCAAAGGTCAGGGAGGGGCGGGGGGGGCAAAGGTCAGGGAGGGGCGGGGGGGGCAAAGGTCAGGGAGGGGCGGGGGGGGGGCAAAGGTCAGGGAGGGGCGGGGGGGCAAAGGTCAGGGAGGTGCGGGGGGGGCAAAGGTCAGGGAGGGGCGGGGGGGGGCAAAGGTCAGGGAGGGGCGGGGGGGGGGGGGCAAAGGTCAGGGAGTGGCGGGGGGGAAAGGTCAGGGAGGGGGGGGGAAAGGTCAGGGGGGGGGGAAAGGTCAGGGAGGGGCGGGGGGGGGGGGAAAGGTCAGGGAGGGGCGGGGGGCAAAGGTCAGGGAGGGGCGGGGGGGCAAAGGTCAGGGAGGGGCGGGGGGGCAAAGGTCAGGGAGGGGCGGGGGGGGCAAAGGTCAGGAGGGGCGGGGGGGCAAAGGTCAGGGAGGGGCGGGGGGGGCAAAGGTCAGGGAGGGGCGGGGGGGGGCAAAGGTCAGGGAGGGGCGGGGGGGGCAAAGGTCAGGGAGGGGCGGGGGGGCAAAGGTCAGGGAGGGGCGGGGGGGGCAAAGGTCAGGGAGGGGCGGGGGGGGCAAAGGTCAGGGAGGGGCGGGGGGGCAAAGGTCAGGGAGGGGCGGGGGGGCAAAGGTCAGGGAGGGGCGGGGGGGCAAAGGTCAGGGAGGGGCGGGGGGGGCAAAGGTCAGGGAGGGCGGGGGGGGGGGGCAAAGGTCAGGGAGGGGCGGGGGGCAAAGGTCAAGGAGGGGCGGGGGGCAAAGGTCAGGGAGGGGCGGGGGGGCAAAGGTCAGGAGGGGGGGAAAGGGCAAGGAGGGGGGCAAAGGGCAGGGAGGGGGGGGGCAAAGAGCAGGGAGGGGGGGGCAAAGGGCAGGGAGGGGCAGAGGGCTGGGAGGGGCAGAGGGCAGGGAGGGGCGGAGGGGCTATGGACAGGGAGGTGCAAGAGGGTAGGGAGGGGCAAGAGGGCAGGGAGGGGCGGGGGGGGCAAGAGGGCAGGGAGGGGCGGGGGGCAAAGGGCAGGGAGGGGCAGGGGGGCAAAGGGCAGGGAGGGGCAGGGGGGCAAAGGGCAGGGAGGGGCAGGGGGGCAAAGGTCAGAGAGGGGCAAGGGGGCAAAGGTCAGGGAGGGGCGGGGGGCAAAGGTCAGGGAGGGGCGGGGGGGCAAAGGTCAGGGAGGGGCGGGGGGGCAAAGGTCAGGGAGGGGCGGGGGGGCAAAGGTCAGGGAGGCCCGGGGGGGGCAAAGGTCAGGGAGGGGCGGGAGGGCAAAGGTCAGGGAGGGGCGGGGGGGGCAAAGGTCAGGGAGGGGCGGGGGGGCAAAGTCAGGGAGGGGCGGGGGGGGCAAAGGTCAGGGAGGGGCGGGGGGGGCAAAGGTCAGGGAGGGGCGGGGGGGGCAAAGGTCAGGGAGGGGCGGGGGGAGCAAAGGTCAGGGAGGGGCGGAGGGGCAAAGGTCAGGGAGGGGCAGGGGCAAAGGTCAGGGAGGGGCAGGGGGGCAAGCAAAGGTCAGGGAGGGGCGGGGGGGCAAAGGTCAGGGAGGGCGGGGGGGGCAAAGGTCAGGGAGGGGCGGGGGGACAAAGGTCAGGGAGGGCCGGGGGGGCAAAGGGCAGGGAGGGGCGGGGGGGCAAAGGGCAGAGAGGGGCGGGGGGGTAAAGGGCAGGGAGGGGGGGCAAAGGGCAGGGAGGGGGGGGCAAAGGGCAGGGAGGGGGGGGGCAAAGGGCAGGGAGGGGGGGGGGAAAGGGCAGGGAGGGGGGGGCAAAGGGCAGGGAGGGCAAAGGGCAGGGAGGGGAGGGCAAAGGGCAGGTAGGGGGCAGGGCAAAGGGCAGGGAGGGGCAGAGGGCAGGGAGGGCAGAGGGCAGGGAGGGGCAGAGGGCAGGGAGGGGCGGGGGGGCTAAGGACAGGGAGGTGCAAGAGGGTAGGGAGGGGCAAGAGGGCAGGGGAGCAAGAGGGCAGGGGGGCAAGAGGGCAGGGAGGGAGGGAGTGGGGGCAAAGGGCAGGGGGGGCAAGAGGCAGGGAGGGCTAGAGGGCAGGGAGGGACGGGGGGGCCAAAGGGCAGGGAGGGGCGGGGGTGCCAAAGGGCAGGAGGGAGAGAGGGAGGGAGGGGGGCAAAGGGCAGGGGGGGCAAGAGGGCAGGGGGGGCAAGAGGACAGGGAGGGAGGGGGGGCAAAGGTCAGGGAGGGGCGGGGGGGGCAAAGGTCAGGGAGGGGCGGGGGGGGCAAAGGTCAGGGAGGGGCGGGGGGGCAAAGGTCAGGGAGGGGCGGGGGGAGCAAAGGTCAGGGAGGGGCAGGGGGCAAAGGTCAGGGAGGGGCAGGGGCAAAGGTCAGGGAGGGGCAGGGGGGCAAGCAAAGGTCAGGGAGGGGCGGGGGGGCAAAGGTCAGGGAGGGGCGGGGGGGGCAAAGGTCAGGGAGGGCGGGGGGACAAAGGTCAGGAGGGCCGGGGGGGCAAAGGGCAGGGAGGGGCGGGGGGGCAAAGGGCAGAGAGGGGCGGGGGGGTAAAGGGCAGGGAGGGGGGGCAAAGGGCAGGGAGGGGGGGGCAAAGGGCAGGGAGGGGGGGGGCAAAGGGCAGGGAGGGGGGGGGGAAAGGGCAGGGAGGGGGGGGCAAAGGGCAGGGAGGGCAAAGGGCAGGGAGGGGGGGCAAAGGGCAGGTAGGGGGGCAGGGGCAAAGGGCAGGGAGGGCAGAGGGCAGGGAGGGGCAGAGGCAGGGAGGGCAGAGGGCAGGGAGGGGCGGGGGGCGTAAGGACAGGGAGGTGCAAGAGGGTAGGAGGGGCAAGAGGGCAGGGGAGCAAGAGGGCAGGGGGCAAGAGGGCAGGGAGGAGGGAGTGGGGCAAAGGGCAGGGGGGGCAAGAGGCAGGGAGGGCTAGAGGGCAGGGAGGGACGGGGGGGCCAAAGGGCAGGGAGGGGCGGGGGTGCCAAAGGGCGGGAGGGAGAGAGGGAGGGAGGGGGGCAAAGGGCAGGGGGGGCAAGAGGGCAGGGGGGGCAAGAGGACAGGGAGGGAGGGGGGCAAAGGGCAGGGGGCAAGAGGGCAGGGAGGGGAGGGGGGCAAGAGGCAGGGGGGGCAAGAGGGCAGGGAGGGGGGCAAAGGGCAGGAGGGGCAGAGGGCAGGAGGGCGGGTGGGCTAAGGACAGGGAGGTGCAAGAGGGTAGGGAGGGGCAAGAGGGCAGGGAGGGCAGGGGGCAAGAGGGCAGGGAGGGGGGGCAAAGGGCAGGGAGGGGGGGGGCAAAGGGCAGGGAGGGGCAAAGGGCAGGGAGGGGCAGAGGGCAGGGAGGGGCAGAGGGCAGGGAGGTGCAAGAGGGTAGGGAAGGGCAAGAGGGCAGGGAGGGCAGGGGAGCAAGAGGGCAGGGGGGCAAGAGGGCAGGGAGGGAGGAGGGAGGGGGGAAAAGGGCAGGGGGGCAAGAGGGCAGGGAGGGCTAGAGGGCAGGGAGGGGCGGGGGGGCCAAAGGGCAGGGAGGGGCGGGGGGCAAAGGACAGGGAGGTGCAAGAGGGTAGGGAGGGGCAAGAGGGCAGGGAGGGCAGGGAGCAAGGGTAGGGGGGCAAGAGGGCAGGGAGGGAGGGGGCAAAGGGCAGGGGGGGCAAGAGGGCAGGGAGGGCTAGAGGGCAGGGAGGGGCGGGGGGGCCAAAGGGCAGGGAGGGGCGGGGGTGCCAAGGGCACGGAGGGAGGGAGGGGGCAGGGAGGAGGGATGGGGGCAAAGGGCAGGGGGCAGAGGGCAGGGGGGCAAGAGGACAGGGAGGGAGGGGGGCAAAGGGCAGGGGGGGCAAGAGGGCAGGGGGCAAGAGGGCAGGGAGGGGGGCAAGAGGCCAAAGGGCAGGGGGGCAAAGGGCAGAGGGGCAAAGGGCAAGGAGGCAAAGGGGAAAAGGGCAGGGGGGAAAAGGGCAGGGGCAAGGGGGAAAGGGCAGGGGCAAAGGGCAGAGGGAGTCAGGGATGCGTTAAATAACCCATTCCCTTGCATTGACTCACCTTGCACACGGCCACGCGGGTACCGGCCGCCCTCCTCCTCCACCTCGGGCTCCTCCGCGGCGAGGCTGAGACGCTCCGGTTGAGGAGGTGCTGCGCCTCTCGCGGGGAGAGGCGGAGAGAGCCGGAGGAGAGGCGGAGACAGCCGGAGGAGAGGCGGAGACAGCCGGAGGAGCGCCCTCGGGGACGGGGAGTGGCCTGTGTGAGGGAGAGCGCGTGCTCTCTGTGTGTGTGTGGGGGGGGAAGCGACCTGTGTGAGGGGAGAGCCGCATGCTCTGTGTGTGTGTGTGTGGGGGGGGGGGGTGGAGGGTGAGCGGGTGGGGGGTGAGGGAGTGACCTATGGGTGGTGAGAGTCCCCCGCTGTGTCCCGGGCGCTCGCTCCGCTCCCCGCTGGGGGGGGTGGGAGGGAGGAAAAAGCGCGGGAAGCGGAGACCTGGGAAGAGGAGGAGAGAGGTGTGTGTGTGTGTGTGACCTTTCCGCCTCAGGCCAATGAGAGGTGTGCCGGGGGCGGGCGGTGTGTGTGTGTGTGTGACCTTTCCGCCTCAGGCCAATGAGAGGTGTGCGGGGGCGGGCGGGCCAAGGGAGCAATCTCATTGGCCTGGCCCAAGGTCCAATCTGATTGCGGCTAGGGACACGGGGAGGGACACAGGGAGACACATACAGACACGGACACCTAGGACACTTTGAGAAATATATAGTAGATAATGGTTTTGCTATTACTGAGCTTAACTCCTTGAGAACTCTTGGATGTATGCCATCGGGGCCAGGTGCCTTATTTACTTTAATTTTTTCAAGTCGCTTATGAACTCTTCCTCAGTTAACCAATTGTTCATTAATTGTACAGTTAAGATATATAGGGTAAATAAGATATCCAGATCCAGAGAGTGAGGGGGGGCGACTGGAGGACTGAGTGGGATGGGGTGACTGACTGGGTGCGGAGTGGGGTGG